>NW_018397267.1:4244936-4304440 GCF_002168275.2 Theobroma umbraticum | reverse complement strand
TTTAAGTATAAGAAGGAAAAGTGGAAACGATTATTTTATTTACTACGTTAAGTAAATGATTCCACAACAAATTTGAAGTTAAAATGCTTTACCAATACACCCGCAGCCATATCCCATGGTTTTAGACGATATTCCCAATATGCTTCTGCTACTCCAAGAGCTACATGGCACATGTCCACAGCTGCAGCACCAAGCCTTCTCACACCCTAGTCATTGTAATTCAGGAAAAGTTGAAGACAGAAAAGAGGAAAATAATGAGTCTTGTTATTTTGGGAGAAAGGGCTTATTTAGCATCAAAAGTCCTTTTAAGGTTCATACTCTACTGATGTCAGTAAATTCCTTGAATAATTCCATGTTGGTAATCCATGCATCATCATGTTCATATCCAAATCCAGTCACAAGAAGAGATTGCTCCACCTGCAAACAAGTATTTCTTTGTAAGTCAAGACCGTTAGCTTTTGAAATCATAAGCATATTGACGATGGGAACCCACCTATTAAAAAATACTTTTTAAAAAAACAATGGTAGTTATAAGCTGATAAATGATGATCAATCTAATTCGAAGGTATCTAAGGCTCATGCCTCAACAAGCAATGTACAAACATGTCCATAGCAAATATTAAGGGGCACCTAATCATTATGTCCTCGATAATGTTTGTCCCACCAGAATACAAACAATGCGTCATCAGCCAAGATCATGCATATTGCAGTATTGAGCAACAACTTGTCAGTAGATAATAGTACCATCTACTCATATTAAATAATTCAAGATATATTTAACTTTTCGAATCAATCTGAATACTCACCTTATCAGTTTGACTGGGATGGATTTTCTGTCCATTACAATATGCTCCCCCACCTAGAACCCAAAGCCTCAATTATCGGGCCATAAATATACTATTTACACAGGCATAAACATTACGGAGTTTTAACATTCCATATTTCTTACCAGCAGTAGCGGAAAATGTACGGGTATTCCAACACATAGGCCCCCCAACAAATTCCACCTACAGGTAAAAAAGTAACAATTGTCACTGTCCCAGCAAGAAACTGATTATGTAACTTCTACACTAAACATTCCGTAAGAGACCATGTTTTGGATGTCGAAAATTATGTACATATAATGTTGACAAGATTCAAGTAAGAAATTAATACCACAGAGGCAGCAGCAGGATTTCCTCGAAACAGAACACCCACTGAAACTGCAAAGCTAGGATAACAGTGTGCAAAATTTGTTGTTCCATCTACAGCAGGTAGCAAAGGTCAAATCAACAGAGCACTTATATCTAACATTTAAATAAAGTACTGATGCAAACGTGCAGGGAAATTAGTCATCCATACAAGCTATGATATGCTAAAGCATTTGTGCAGGCAAGAGTGCAGTACGCATATAAACTGAAAAGCATAAGTCTCCCTAGTCCCTGGATATATTTCTTGAATACTTTATAGGATAAAAGCATATAAACTGTCTTTGCTAAAGAAACTAAGGGCTGAAAGAGACAAACCTAAAGGATCAATACACCATAGATAATCTGATGAGGTATCTCCTATAATTCCTCCCTCCTCCCCAAGGATCAGGTGATCTCCAAAATTCCTTTTTACTACTTCAAGAATAGCAGCCTCACTCATTTTATCTGTGCTGCAGATAAAATCATGTGAAAATTGTGAGTTGTGGCTCCCTGTCGGAACTAATCAATTACAAGCACAAGCAAGGAGGAAAATAAGTCTATACCACATAATCACAGAGATTTGAATCTATATCAGTCATGGTAAATTAATAAAATAATGTAATTACAAAATAATTAATAAGGAAGAAAACACTTAGATGCGAGTGTTCATGTTCAGGCTTATTCTAACAACTGCAATAGAGTAGTAATAGACAAACTTTTAAATTCGAGTATGCCCATGTCTGTTTGCGTTTAGAGATTGGGAGAAAGAATGATGGGGACAAAAGTTTAAGGTAAATTATGTCATACTCTTTTAAGTATAAGTACATGGTGACAGCAGAAGACCAAACTTGTGGTGGGAGAACTTCATTCAGTGATTATACCATGATTTTTTTTTTTTTAATTTCAAGAACATGAATTACAAAAGCACGCAACAACCCTTTTTCAGTGATAAAGAATTCAATGAATATCATTTTTAATGTTTTAAGCATTTGACTTCAGTGGAAAAATTTTGACTTCATAGTTCATAGTATCACAATTACACCCCATAACAGTAAGGAACAAAATTATTACAACCAGGCACAATGAGCTGCAGTTTGGTAAATCAAACTGTAATTATCTGATCACAATGTTGTCAATCCCGCCATCCCATCCCCTTTACTAGTATTTATGAGACAGCAAAAAACTTGCTTCACTTCACAGGGTGAGGACTTTGAAGCATAAAGACAGAATCTGAATCAGTGACAGAACTTTGAAAAGTTCTTACTCGGTTACCAAGTCGGTTAGTCCCTTATATGTGATATTTCTTGGTTTGTTGACAGCATCCATCACCACCTTTAAAGAAAATGAAGATAAACAAAAAAAAAACTGAATATTGAATTGTAAAATAGAAATGTAAAGACATAAACGAAACACACACAAAAAAAAAAAAGAAAAAACAAAGAAAAGCCAACCTCAGCGCCAGTTTTTGCAGCAGTCTCAACAACTTCAATAAGCTGACTTGGAGGAATTGGTCCAGTTGATTTGGCACCAACTTTGGGATACTGTCTGTGGTTAGAAACCTCTGATAACAAGGCTCTCGTGCATAGTTTTCTTGTGGAATTGGTGTTCCAAAGGCCAACTTTTTGATGCCCCAGTGGGGAATTTGCAGTGAATTTGTAAGGTTGGTACTGGTTCGGGTGAACCCGAGGTGAAATTGATCTGGGTGTTTGAGAAAACCTGAGAGGAATGTTGGCGGAGAAAACAAAAGATCTTCCCATTTTTGTTTTGTTTTTTTTTTCGATGGCAACTGAGAATTAAAATGTCTTTGCTTTTCCGAAGTGTTATGTGTTTTTTATGAGGTTGTCTTGTGGGTGGCTCGCACTTACTCTGTCTGCGCTCATCATCTGATGCTGTTTCTGTTACTAGAATTAGTATAGTATTTATTTTTTTTTATTTTTAAAAAGTTGTGTTATAAAAAAATTATACTAAAAAATGAAATGGAGGACATAATATCTTATTGGAAACATTGACAATGATCGATATGGGACATAAAAATGATTTGATAACAATTCAAATAATGAGGCAAATATGAACAAATTAAATACAGGAATGTGTTGAAAGAGAACAAGAACAAGAACAAATTAAAGCTCTTTCAAGGTGCTAACAAGAACAATGTATCTACGATAAATATTATTTTGATCCTTTCAATATCTAGAATTAAGGTAAGCCATTGCTTCATCTTCTTGTTGAGTACTTCTAGAGAGGGTAGAAAGTCTTACACTGAACTGTTTTTCTCTAGGATTCAGCGTGTATATTGATCTACAAAGGAAAAAGGGGCTGCCTTTGTAGATTTCATCTAGAACTAGGTAGCCTCTCTGGAAGCCAATCTAAAACTTTTCTTTTTCTTTGACTGCGCCCAACTATATGCCACATGTCGTAACCCAACAGGCTGATAAGAAAGAATTCAGCAGCCGCCGTTTATGAAATCTGTATTTCTTTCCCCATATCTTTAAGCCGCATTCGAAAGCCAACCTGACTTCAATTCTTGTTGGGTACTAGAGTCATAATTTCAGGATTGCAATTTGGTAACGTCTCGTAATATTTGTGTGATCATGAGTCACTACAATCACCAACAAGCTCCAGGTAAATATGCTGGCGAAAACTACAACTCTTTCTATGTCTGCGTGGTGACTTTGGTGTAAAACTGATCGTTTTCTTGCCCATTGACAAGCCCTGAAACTGGCATGTTACATGTACCGAGGCAACTTTTTTAGTAAATTGACGGATTCCTGTGGATCTTGCAGTGGTATATCCTCCACCTCCTCCAGCAGCGCCAGGGCAAGTGTATCCTCCTCCGCCTCAATCCTATCCCCCTCCAGTCCAAGGTCCATATGTTGCTCCACCGCCAGTTGCTTACCCCATGAAAAATGGAGTAGAAGTACAGCAACACCCACCAGAAACTAGGCAGAGGGGTGACGGGTTCTGGAAAGGATGGTAACCATTTTGTTTACTCTTCTTCTTATGTTATATATGCTAAGTAGGATAGATGAAAAGCAATTAAAAAGGTGGGGAATGGGAAAGTTTGGGTAATATCTTGGTTTGATGAGTTAGATTGATGAAAGTTTTTGTTTGTGATACAGTTGTGCTGCCTTGTGTTGCTGCTGCCTCCTAGATTGGTGCTTTTGAGGACTCTCTCTCTCTGTGTCTGCCCTTGCCTTTCTCTTCTTCTTGATTTTCCTTTCTATATATAGAATTTGCCATCAGTTCATGCAGCAGGAAATAGGTAGAATTAGAGGCGTATTGGCATTTTATGTACTCCGTGCTCTCGCCGCACAATAATACCATCTGGTTATTTGAAATTTCCATGTGAATTAGAATAAGACGTTTAAAGCAATGAGACAACCTGTGTTTGTCCATGTCTATTACCATACCATTAAAATTAAAGAAAAAAAATTATAAAGTCCTAATTAATATTTGCATTGAGGAAAACCATTGAGTAAACAACAATTTTATGGATGAATTTTCTTTATCAATAACCCAAACACTGTTAGTATAAGAATGACTTTAATTGTGATACCCGACGGATATGTAAAAAGATTTTGACATGGTTTTAGCCGGTTGCTGATGTATCCTTCAAATCAGATCATACAATCAAATGTTCTCTGACGGATCCATATGTTGATGGATATATTTGGTATCCATCAGACTCCATGTAAATATTCAGCTTTTCTTTGAAAGTTGGGACAGGATGTAGCTGTTACTGAATTCTGATTAAGTGAGATTTCGAGATGCTGAATGAGCATTTCTTGCTGTTGGTTGAACCGTTTCAACTTTCAAGATTGGTGGATTGATTGATTAAATCAACTACTAATTTGGAACGAAAATCTGCAAGGCAGACTAACCAAACTTCATTTCTGTCACATATATGATCGAAGCAAATTCCAACATATTTAATTTAAGTTGTTCCAAAAACCACAGTTTTCCACATTTTTGCCCTTCACTTCAGACATACAGGGCTCCACTTTGGCATTGCAAACTATTTCTAACACCATTGCTCCGATACCACCATACAAAAGTTGAACAATTTATCACTGCTTATTACATTATTTTCTACCATAGCTATGTACAAGTGCATTTATACCATGGTTCAAGTTCAAAGTCATTAGCTCTTAATATACAAGATACACAGAACAAGACTTTACTTGGCCCTTTCATTGAGTTCAATAATTCAATTCTAAGCATCAACGGACACACTTATGGCATTTAGTTCAATGTGTTGCTTACCCTCATTCTGCGGATGAACAATAACAGTTGCATGAGCCTCAGACCTTGCAGATTGCTGATTTCCCCCTTGTGAAACAGATATCGAGCTAACAAATGGCTTCCTACCAGCCACATCGTCAAGATTGTCTTGATCTTCAGAAACAATTTCCCATTCCTCTTTGAATGATGTAACTTGTAAGCCTTTCTCTTGGTGACTTTCCATTTCAAATGCTGTTGGTAAAATCACATAATCATTTATTGGGTTGTAGAACGGGTCTGGGTCACCTGCCTTCAACCAGTGCTTGAGAATTCGAAATACATGAGGTTCACAAAGAATTCCCCGATGCTCACCAGGGACTCCAACCCTTGCTTCAGCATGGAGTCCATCAGCCTGAAAGTAATGCGAATGAAAACAAGTTAGACATACTGCTACTTCACTTTTTTACCATTGGCACAATATAAAATCTAAATTACATTTCAGAAAGAATAATTGGAGAATCATGGCTTGTCAGCTACTTCAGAATTCATATTTACCAATCAAAAACAGTCATTCTGATATATTAAATAATGAACTTCCTTTTCTAAGGATGAGGTTATTTGAAATCCAAAGCCTGTGGTCACCATAAAATTCTAGTTGACTCGCATAGCCACATTCAGTGCACATATTTACTTTTATATAAATCTCAACAATCCTATAAAATTCATTCTCCATGATATATGCAAAGTACATTTGTTAATGGCATTTTAAAGCATTATCATTAAATCAATTAATCCAGTAAATAATAAATTCATAGAAAGATATAAAATGGGGAGTCAGCTAACCTTAGCTGATTCTGTTGGAACTGTTCCATCACCATCGACACATACATATGTGGGCTGATATGCACAAGAAAGTCATCATCAATAACCAAATCCTTGAATACCAAAGATCCAGCCAAAAAAATTTTGCATACTACTATAAGTTAAAAAAAAAAAACAGAAAATGTGAAGTATCACAAAGTGGCCCCTAGAACTACAGCATATCTACAGAACAGCCTTCAACAAGAAAATAACTACCTGAAAAAACCGTAAATCTTGTAGATCTGTGACAGGTGTCTCCTCACTGCCATAGCTGCAAAATTTCCAAAGATAATAAAAAATCAAAAAATGCATACAAAATACCAGGAAACATATACTTGTATAATAAAGTTTGTAACACAATATTAATTGAAAGAAAAAATTCATGGAGCATTACCAAATGCTGTGTGGTGTCTCAAGATTGATCCCATATATATTGTAGAATTTAACTCCAGAAGGAACCTTAGCATGAGACAACACCTTCTGTGTCTCTTTAGCCCATTTCAAGATCTCCAAATTGAAAGGTAATGGAATAATCTCCCCATCATAATCGACCTAAAAAATAAAATCAAGCAATTTTACTCCAGATGAACCATTTAACAAATATCTTAAACCATTTACAAAACTACTCACGGAATTTCTTTAAACCCTTAATGAAAGATAAACTCCTTATTATATCTTAAGGTACTTATCCCAGTTGCTTTCCCTTTTTGATTTATTTATTTTTGGCAATTGACTCAACCCAAGATCAACTTTCTTTACCCTTGCAAAAGCAATATTCATAGCTTACCAAATTGCCTGAAAGAGCTTCCTTAAAAATATCAATGCTTTCTCCTGGGCGATAGGACTCTAGAATAATCCGAGGGTCACCATCACAATCTTGTTTCTCCCTCCAGATCTCAAGAAGTGGAATATGTTGCCAGTGGAAATGCGGACAAGCCATTAACTCATATATCGACGGGCACTCAATCAGCTGAATGATGCAGCACATAAATAAATAATCTGAACCACCTCAAAAATAACAATGAAGAAAAACATAGCAAAGCAAAACCTACATGAACATTTCAACATGCTCGCATGTTGCACATACTGACTCTGTGCACAATAAAACAAGCATAATGTTCCATCCAAATAACACAGTGTGGAGTAGAATGAGTTGGCATCAATTGACTTACAACACTCAATTACAGATTAAACTTCATTAAAGGTTACTCATGTATGATGAACTGGGAAAGAAGTACCTTCATTATTCTAGAGGACAACCAATTTAAAGTTTTGGCCTAAAAGTAATCACTCAATACATTCATATCTGAAGTTTAAGTCATAAGCCCCCAAGTTACTGCTAGCAGCAGATTTCCGCCACTTGAGTCTAAACAAAAATAAATAAGTACATAAAATACAGAGAAGAGAATTGAAATTGCAGAAGGAGGTGAGAGAGAGACATTCTAACAGGCTCTAAACCAAAAAAAAAAATCCAATCAGAAATAAACGTTTAGAAACGTTCATAAATAAAGGATATACCAATATAGAGTTAATGCCCTCACAGGCATCTGGGTTAAAATGCTGAGAATGACAAAAGTAATTAGAACATGGTAACATACCAATTGATGCATGCTCCACTTTGAAATGAAAAAGTTCTGTTCCCACCCATCAACAAATGACATTCCATTTAGAAAGGTAGAAGCAATATACCCAGGTGCACCTGTTTAAAACATTTAAATCACATCTCAATAAGCAACTTGAATAAAAATAATATCCAGCTAACTACTAGATCCTATTCGTTAGAAAGACCACTTACCGCGAAAAGGTGTGGCAATTGCAATCCAATTCTTCACATATTTCTCAAAAATCTGTACCAAGGAAAAGTAGACAATTGATCATTTCTCTTTTCAACAAGCCACACTGTATAACAAAGAGGTATATTACTAACCTACAATTTGATATGGAAACAAGGAAAGACAGAGCAAGATAAACAAAAAAAGAAGGGGATAGAAGAAGATTAGAGTGGATTCCTTACATCACTGTGAAGGCCCATGAAACATTTTATCAGAAGGCCCCCCATAGAATGACTTATGATGTTTATCTTTTTCCCTCCAGAAGCTTTGTACACTGACTCCAATTTTGCTGCCAAACGATCTAATGTTTCTTGCAATCTTTAAGAAAAACAAGAATCAACACACTGAAAGCAAATATGTAACTGACAAGGACAAATTCAGGACACCACCCTACACTACAACAAGAAATAATTAACAAATTAATTGATAAAGATATGATCATACCTGTTACTTTGCCGAAAGTCATAACCAAAGCCAAAAAGGGTTTTCCCTTCTTGAAAACCCCACTTGATCATTTCAAGAATCATATCATGGAAATAATAAACACACTCACGTCCAATGATCTGCATGAAAACAAAGAGTTCATTGAAAGCCATCATTAGTTCATATTCCTACCTTCCAAACTCAAGGAAAAACTTTGATATGGGTTCTCTTGGCATTTCAGTGCCCATAAGTCAAATTTTAAATTTTTACTGGCAAAATGGAGCTTAACTTCTCATTAATGCAGCAATTTTCAGTTTTTTAAGGTAATACCCAAAAAGACCTCCTTGATCATGCATTAAAAGATAAAAATGAAATACAAAAATATACCATGTCAGGGTCCAAGACATCGATGGCATGAAGTCCATATCTTTCTTCAGGAACTGTAATACTTGTGCTTGGATCTAAGGACACGGTTCTACCTGTTTCATAACCAATAACCCAATGATAACATCAATAATCCACATAATTTCAATTGAAAAAACTAATATATTTTCTTAACTTGTTACACCTAATTCAATTCAGATAATTCTTTCAATAAATTTCACCAAATATTAGCTCACAGTTCCCTACACGCATTAGCTGATTTCAATGATTAATGAATAAAAGATTCTCAAGCTTATTAAATTCTCCAAAATACTCTAGAGAAACTACGGTTTCAAAAATTCCACTAAATTTCTTTTAGGCAAAAAAAATTAAAAAAAAGAAGGAAATAATTACCAGTAGAAGGATCAAAGCGAGACCACAGCTTGGTCCGAAACTTATAATCGGCACCGAGAATCCGAACCCAAATCCGCTCTTCTTGCCCATTCTGACCATCCACGGCATTCAAAATTGACCCAGCAATTCCCGGAACTAATAAAACCGGGTCGAGGTCCGGGTCAACGTAAGGTTGAGGTTTCCTTATCAGCTTCAACCACATCTCCACCGACTGCACTATGTCTTCCAATAACATCGCCATTCCTAATCAAAACTTATTTTCCCCAGATAAAAAAAAATAAAGAAATTGATGAATTTTTTTTTTTGTACTTTTTACACTCTTTTGAAGCGTGAAATTAAGATGGGAGATTGTGTTTTTCCTTTTTCCTTTTTCTTTTTTTTTGGTTTTAGGGTTTGGGTTTTTTGGGGAGACTCTGTTACGTGGAGTTGGAGGGGAGAGAGGGTAGACAAGCAACCGATTTTCTTACAGGGCTAAACAAGGAAGAAAAAGAAGAATAATATACCAAGATGTAGTCATTATTATCAACAGAACAAATTATTAATTTAGTTTAAGAAATGGTCAAAATATACCATTTCAATAATATTATGTTGTCAATAAATTAGTAATTGACTAACGGTTAGATTTATTATTTAATAAAAAATATTTTTTTAAAATAAAATATTTATTTTAAAAATTAATAAATCTGTGTATAATTATAGTTAAAATTTAAAAAGTGTTAGTATATGTTAATTTTTATTTTTTATAGTAATTATGATTAAAACTTAAAGATGATAATGTATTTTAATTTTTATTTTTTGTCATGATTAGAGAATAGTACATATTTATTTTATTAGTATGTTCCAAAATTATGTTTATATATTAAAAAATCATAATATGTTAACATTATAACAAATTTTAAAAATTGTTAAATCTACTAAAATTAAAATATTTATTTAAAATTATATTGAATCAAAATTTAATTTGAAATAAAAAGAGTATTTAATAGTATTTACTAAAGTTGATGACTTATGCATGAATCCAGAGAAAGACCAATAGATTCGTATCCTAGGGGCGACAGCCGTGTTAATGTAATTTAGCGCCCGTGGTACGGAACGCATATGATTGTCCCCCGTCCCCTAATGGGTAGCGCATGAAGGCACTGGATTTCTGGACATGTACCCGCGACGTAGAAAATACAATTACATATGATTAGTCAGGCCTGTCTGACATGTCCACATCCGGAGACAAGACAAAAGCAAGAAGACATTTTCCGCCAAATAATTAAAAAATTTCCAAGAAAAACAAATATAAGCCCTTCCTTCATCTTTATTAGAAACAAAAATTGGATTATGAATTTTTTTTCTTTGCTTTTATAGCTATTTATGGGAAGAGTAAACTAAAGGGTCGGATTATTTTTTTTCAAAAAATAATTTGTTTATTTAATCACTACTAGTACAATACGTGAGGCTAAATTTTCAGCTGATAAGAAACTCTGACAAAGGGTGGGGCATGTGCCGTATTTTATTGGGCTTGATCTATAATTGGCGTGGTGGACCATCTATCTACCTCCACCGACTAGATCTCATGCTAAAAGATAAGAGAAAATATGGTCTTCTAGATAATGTTTTTGAAAGTTTTTTTAAAATAAGTTTTATTTTTTATTTTATTTAATTAAATATATATTTATTTTAAATTAAATAAATTTTTATTATGAATTATAATTTAATTATTATTAATTAAAATATAATTTATTATTTATATTTATATAAAATAATATAAATAATAAAAAATATATCTTATGATCATGTCATTATTTTATTATGATATATCAATAAGTTACATTAATGTTATATTAATGATATCTTGATTATAATATAAAAATTTATATAATTTAAAATAAAAATATAAAAACATATTAAAAATAATAAAAAAATAAAAATTTATTTAAATTATGTATATATATATTTCGATTCTTCAGCTCATTTGAAAAGAACAAAGAAAAATGGGTTTTTAATGTTTTTGTAATCTTAATACAGCCCAATATAGAAACTTTCAAAGCATAGTGGTTGGGCCAGAATACTTGGTCTGGACTCTGGCGGAAAGGTTCATTTCATTTGAGGTGATAGTTTCATGGGCAGCTCCAATTTGTCTCCCACGTCCTACTCTCACAAACTAAACAGAGAGATAAAGGGGAATGGAGATTGTTTCTGCAGTGACTGGTTGCAGCAATACAGCTCGTTGTCTTCTGGTAAAGGTATTTTTATACCCCTCTCTCTCTCTCTCTCCCTCTCTCCCCATTTTGTATATGTAAGTTCTTGCGAACTGATCAAAGGCAGTGAAACAAAATGAGGGTGTTCAAAGGGAAATGCAAACCAAGGCGGTCCTCCCTTAAAGCTGAAACAAGTTGGACGAGTGAAACTGTTCAAGAACTTGGCTCCGCCTTTAATTGCTGCACTCGTTGGCTTATCTCCCATCTGCAGCACCCCCGGTAACCTCAACCAATACCATACACTTGATGGCTGTTCATTATCCACATTGCTTTTATTGTACTTAAATGCCCCTGCATGTCATTCTATATGCCACATTGCCATCATCTACAATTAATGCCGTTATCGTTTCAGTTGCAGAATTTTGCTGTTCTTTGATTCTTTCCATTTGTTAAGAAATAATTTGTGGTTATCTTCTCACCACATAATTTGCGTCTGCTAGTTCTAAATTAGGATGAGCATGTTTTCTTAAAAAAGCATCTGCTGTGTCTAGTAATGTATTACATGATCAGTTAATCATGATTTGTTTTCCCTTTATCAAGCTTTTTACTCCTTTTTGTTCATTTTTCCCTTTGCATATATAAATGCTAGCATATTAAAGGACCAACTTAGCAACAACTTCTTAGGATGCATTATAAATTGATCATCATTGTATTGTCATAATGGGTACCACCCTCTTAAGTTCTGCAAAAGAATGACAAATTTTAATGATGATGATTATTACAATAGAATTTTCATTGCTTAATCTATCATGATTTTGATTATTGAGGAGCATTTTTGCTTAAAACGGATTTTCTTTTGAATGGCCCAATGGACCCTTTGTTGTGATTGTCTAGTCACACCAAGTGAAAAACTCTGAACATATGATCATCACAATCCGGAATCAATTAATGTTTACTACATATCGTTCTTAGCTTTTCTTCTTGGTGCAGCTCTTGCACAAACCGTTGATATACAGAGAGGAGCCACGTTGTTTCGTCAAGCTTGCATTGGATGTCATGATGGAGGTGGAAACATAATTCAACCGGTGAGACTCTTTTTATTTACCAAGTACTGATGGTTAAAGTTTCCTCTACGATTTCCTCTCTAATCCACTGTCCCATCTTCATTTTAGGGTGCAACACTCTTTACAAATGACCTACAGAGGTAATGAGGCTGCTGTTTTTGTTCATCAGCAGCAAAATACATGGATAGGAATGCAGACAACTTTATACTCTTGAATTAGATACCCTTCAAAGCACTTATGGTGAACAAATTTGGTATAAATTAACCAAAAAGAACCTGGAACTTGGAAAAAGAAATGGTATTCACTCAATGTCCTTGAATAAGAAACCAATTTAACCAAATTGTAAAGAACTTCAATTTCTTTGTGGCTTTCTCTGTTTTCCAGATATATAATTGCACCAAAAAATACTATATGGTTGAACTAATTGTCTCCAAAGTCTTGCATTCATTTTATATATGCCAAATTTAAGTTAATAATTGTGCGAGCTGATACCTCTTCCCCTTAACTCTAAGATGAATAAATATTCTAAAAATTAGTTTTAGGCAATGTCTCTGATTGATTGAATAATTACACTACAGGAATGGAGTTGACACCGAAGACGAGATATACCGTGTTACATACTTTGGCAAGGGAAGAATGCCTGTAAGAATGCCATATGTATATATAATAAGACTTGTTTGCTTACAACAGCTGCTTTATCTTACTTATAATTATCGTTTGGCTTGTTTGAAGGGCTTTGGTGAGAGCTGCACACCGAGGGGACAATGCACATTTGGACCACGTTTGAAGGAAGATGAAATCAAGCTCCTGGCGGAGTTTGTGAAGTTTCAGGCTGATCAAGGGTGGCCAAATATAGAAAATAATGACGATTGATTCTTGTTTAGAAAGACAATTAAGGTTGTTGCTCCAGAGATTTAGTTAGTAGCAGCTATAAATATAGAAAGAGAGAGATCCAAAATGCTAGGAAGAACGTTTCCCTGGGTTGTGATTTAAGTTATATGAATACATTGATTCACAATTACTGTTGTTCATGAGAATCGTTGATGTAATAATAATAATTGATCTGGAATCAGCCTTGGCCACTTGGTTTGAAGTGTTTTATTGGGCTTAGTTTCGATAAAGGTGATTGGACCTTCCTAAGTTTTTGACAAGGCTTGGCTAAGCCTTCTCAAACCAATAATTACTAATTTTTATTGTGAAGGGTATAGCATCGACTATGAATGGCACCAATAGCAAGCTACCCTAATTAATATATTGGTTGGACTGTCTTTGCAAAGTAATGTCTTCTACCAAACTTTTAATTATTATTCTTATATTATTACTCAGATCTATTACAGCTTGAAGGTTTTCTCTTATGTATGTGCATTTGAGTCCTTGATTAATGAATGATGCAAAAAGGTTGCAATAAATTAATTAACGTCAGTAATTATCATCTGTAATGCACCAATTGGGTTTATTCTAAAAAGAAAAGCTGGATCGATGCTTAATATTATTCTCCATCTATCTAGTCAACCATAGGTTATTTAATTGATTAAACTAATCTAATTCGTGCAAAAGATGAATCTAATGGCTCTTTATGCCTTTAGTTTTCTTTTTGAACAATTAGGACAATGTTCTTACTTGGCCTTAAGAATTATTACTAATTAAGATGGAATACAGCCAAGGAAATCATGTCACCAATTAATGCTTCTTCTCCAAGGCTTCATCTTAATTCATATTGAAATGGTTAGACCTGAAACAAGTACTATATGTGTACAAATAAGGATTAGAATCAATGCTGGTAATTAATATGGACTATTGGAAGTAGGAGTTGTCACTATGGTATTAATTTTCAGCAATCAAAAGATGAACAAACTAGTAATTAATGGCATGAAAACACGCTATATATATGCATTATGCCTTTAATGGACGTCAATGGGAGCTCATCAGTGACACGTGTAGTGGAATGAAAACACTTTTGCCCTTCAAACTAGCCAAAATGGCAAGTAATCATATCACTTGTCACTCTGGTTAATGCATCTTAATCATTATCTTATATATGTGGAATTGAATTAATTAAACATGTTTGCCATGGTCATATATCTATGTTTAGACCATCATTAACTTTCAATAATGCCATTATCGACATAGGAAACACAGAAACATAATCACACTTGGATGGACCCCCCCGGCCCTTAAACATTGTTTTAAGTGGGAGAAAAATCAATTTAATTATACCTGCTAATGTCTCTAAACACTTCTTTAATCATGACCTTTTTCTTCGACAAGTGTTCAACAAAACAAGTTAACTTGCTGCCTCAGGTTGATAGCTTAATGTCAATTTGTCAAGCTTGGTGGCAGAAATTACGGCATAGTTTTGTAAATTCTTCAAGTTGAGGTTTGACAAAGGTTAGAAGTTAAATTAACTGGTTTAGATCTATGCCTGCACGATTCTTAAAGCTTTGAAGTTATGCACACATGTACAAGTAAACCAGCAAAGTTTGGCTGAAAACCACCATTAATTCCATACGGAAACGAATAGAGAAAGAGTAATAATTGTGAAACATCACATCACTGCTGACAAATTTCGGGAAAATGTTAAAGATAATGTTTAGCGTGAGAAATAATTAAGCTTTCCATCCCAATACAGGAAGAAATCAAAAGGGACTGGTAATTAAGATCATAGTTTAAGCTACGTATATGAAAAGATAAGTGGATTTGGAGTCAAAGTAAGGTGCTTCAATTCCAAGTGGATTGGAAGGTGCAATGTTCTTGTAGTTTCCGCATGCATGACAGATATCTCAATTCAAAATCCTTATATACTTCCTGGCAGATAGGGCTGGTGTTAACTAATTTGTCAATTAGTCCACCAAAAATGACCTATATATGAAGTACTGGACAACCTAAAACTTACCCTAATCCTAATTATATATAATTAAAGAGCTAGCTAAGGCTGTGTAGATGCAGCGGGCCATTAGCCTAAACATGGATAAAGGGGGAATTGGGAGAGTTAAAAAATATTATCGAGTTTAATCCCAATGCCACACACTACCAAAACTCGGACTTTTAGGTGTTCCTCTCACTAAACCCTAGAAGAGAGCATTGAAATGTGCATAATATCTTATTATTGTATGAAATTATTAAAGTGGTTCCAAGATTTAGGCCATTGTGATACAGTTAACAAGTCGTACAAAAATCTGTGCGTTTAATTGCTCCTGCTTTTTAATACAGGAAAGTGAAAAGATTCCATGAGCTTAGAGAGAGAGAGAGAGAGAGAGCTGTCTATTTTTCCGCAGGGTAAGATTAACATTGGACACATGCGGTGAGGCAGATTGGACAACCTACAAATCCATTTTCCAATGAATAAAAATGTATTGAAAGGTCAAAGGGCAGACAAGCCACCAAGTTCCTGGTGGTACTGGCTGCCACCTCTCTTGTTTCTATGCTCCATTGAATTTCAATCAATATGGGCATTTATCAACTTCAAAGCTGAATTGCAACGTGTAAGTTGCAACAACTCACATTCTGTCAAAGGGAAATTAAACAAGCAAACAACTCATCCACACACACTGAATGATTTACAGTATGCTCTTCTGATTCTTGTGTTATATATAAGACTAAGTTGCTAAAACTAGAAAAGTTGACTGTCACACGGTGGCAAGTTGCCTGAGCAAAAATAATATTTTATGTTTTTGGTAATTTTATGGAAAGAATGATACCAAGGGGAAAGTTTTTCTCATGTATCAAGCCAATAGAAACGAGGAGATTCCTTCTGACCTATAGAATTGTTTCCACGTGAGTTAGGTTATAAACTTATTTTGCAACTTGGGTTTAGTTTTGGACATGTTACAGATTTCTCATGAGGATGATAATTAACCTTCTTTCTCAATAAAAATAAAGATTCAAAAGCATTATAATCCAGAAATCCTTTTGTTGGCGTAATTTTGGGCGTAGGGTAATGAATAATTAACAAGATAATTATCTACGATGATGAGAAAAGGTCAACAAATTTGATAACATTGATTTCACGCCATTTCACATGGTTAGTATTTTTAAATGGTGAGGTTTCATTGGGTGATTCCCAGTTCGGTAAAGTCCTTTATTACATCTTGTCAAGAATGCGTTAAAAACGAATAAAATTACAACTCACTCTTTTAAAATTTTTTCCAGATAGAATTGAGTATAAAAATAAATTAATAAATAAAATATACGATCATATCATATTACCTAAATAACAAAAGTTGATAAATCATTTGTTTTGTTAAACCACCAAAACAACCTTTAAAAAACTCAATTACCTTAACTCGGTTGTTGCAAACCAAAGTGTTCAATGAATCCTTATGCAACCTCTAACAGTAAGCCACATCAATGAATTACAAAATCTTTTTTTAAAGATTGGAAGTGTTATGTCTTGACAATGTGCTAGCAAAGATAGGTGTCATAAACTCAAATTCTCATGCAAAACCTGATGGCTGAACACTATGAAAAACTAGAAAGAAAAACTATTTTTCTCTTCACAAAGGGTGGCTAAGCAATAGAGTTTTGTAAATGTGTCATCACTTGGGAGGTTACAGCGAGGTATTTATACCTTGGATTAATTTTAAAATTCAAATTAGGCCAATTACATAATTTTTATGTAATTGCCAATTAATCTAACAACTTAATTAAACAATTTAATTAAATCCTTAAGAAATTTATAAGTTCTTATTCAATTAAGTCCAAAAACTTAGTTAAACAATTTAATGAAGTCCTTGAGAAGATTATAAGCTCTAATTTGATTAAGTCCAACTTAATTACCTCTTCTTTTTTATTTTCAATATTCATTTTAAGAATGGGACTCATTAGGTTTTTAACATGTTAGCAATGAACTTATAATATAATCCTTGAGTTAAATTTAGGATTAGATAAATTTAGCTATTTTAAATATATCATTAATCAAATTAACTACCTAAAGTTCATAACCAAGATCGAGATCTAAGAATCCATCATGGCCACTAAAATGTTAGCAAAGTCAAAATGGTTTGACTCAACCTTTCAGTGATCAACTTTTTAATATATTTATTCCTTTATTGTATACCCCCAACATGATAAGAGTATGATGTTGATCTCCATATTCATTCTTGACGTTAGATAATTAGCTTTATAGAGACTTATAAATCTCTTTTCATAATCTCTAAGTAGCCTTGGTCAAAAGATTTTAATAAGCTAATATCATTCAAGAGCTGTTAAGATATGTCACTTGAGCTACAAGGGTGATGATTTTTTCTTGATCACTCATTTGCCTTCACATGTTTCATGTTATACTTAACCATATGTTGTTTTGGCATCCTTAGTAGGACCTATAGGGATATGATAAAAAAATATAACACTTTACATATAAGATAAACTAGTGTCTTAAATTTAAGGAGTATTTACACAACTGTCATATGAGAAATATTTGCATAAACAATAGAGTGAGATACCAAATGCATTTCTCATACGGGGTCATGTTCAATGAACTTGTTCCAAGAACAAACATTTGCATACCAATTTCAGGTATTTTTATACTTCAATCTATGAGATCGGTTGCTTATTTCTCAAATAAGAAACATAAAATGTACTAGTCTCTAAGCATCATTGATGTTCAATCTCAATGATATATCTACCAAGAACATTTAGAGGTTATATTTTGATGCATAAGGATCTCATAATTGTAACACTTTAATATTTCCTTGCAAGACATATTAATCTCATGGGGTTCACCAAATAGACTTATGATCATTGTCTTATTGATGAAAGAAAAACGCTAATCATTCGTTATGAATGATATTGTTGCATGATTGGATCTAAGTCTTAACCAATCCAATTGGCTGCAGGGCTTAGTCCAACAATGCACAACTTACATTCCTTCAAATGTAAGCGAACTCAAGTTAAACATAAATGGATCTACTAAAGATAAATCAAGGCTTATGAAAGTAGTGTTAACGGACAACACGGGGTCTATCATTGGATTATAAGGGTCTTTTAAGATTCAAAAGTCAAACCACGTGAAGTTTATGGTTATTAAACACACTGAAGCTGTTTGCATCCTTTTCTCTTTTTTTTTTCTATTAGCCAAAGGAATTTTATTAAATAGGAAGGTTACCATTAAATCGTAACCCTTAAATGCATAAGCAGTATACACAATTCAAGAGCCATGCCATCATTTACACCATTTAACATAGGGCCTTGTATAATAGTTCACAAAAGATTTCATGCTTGCTTATAAAACCAAGAAGATTTCACACATATAACCATTCAAAAAGAACTTTTAACACCCATTAAGTATCCCCACAAGCCACCATTTAGATCGAAATCACCCCTTCCCACTCAAATAAGAAAACAACAAAAATTTATTTACCCCGAAAGTATCTATCTCATCATGAAGGCAGATAAACCATCATAACAATTTCAATAGCAATATGAAAAACAGATCAAGCCATGAAGGACTCATTAAACCTAACACCAAACTACACAAAAATCAACAGCAGTTTGCAAAACTTGCAAGTCATTACCTCTATCCTCCACCATGATCACAACAAATAACAACACCAAGTAAAGTTCAATAAGCATTAAGCCCGTGGGGAGTTCACAACCAAGCAATGAGGGTCTCCTCTCTATCAATTCTTGTTTTAGCCAAACGATCGACACAGTTACTAGCTTCCTTAAAGATGTTTGACACTTACATTGATCCTACCAAACCAATCAGCCTGTCATGCATTAGAAAATACGTTGACCATCTCCACGAGTGTACTTGCACATTCACAAACCAAGACATAATAATTTTGAAATCAATCTCGATAATTAAAGATTTCAAATCCAACCATATAGATTGGCAAAAGATGTCCAATGAAGTAAAAATCGCACAGAGTTCAGCATAGTTTGAATTTTCCTCACAAATAGGGCTTGAGAACAAAACTAATATATCCCCTTTATCATCTTTCAAGAGCCACTCAATTCTCCCTAGTCTCGATTTCCTTTTTGTTGCTCCATTGTGTTAAATTTCATAATGGTTTCTTTTAAAGGTTTTCAAGTCCCTTTTTTTTTTTCTCTCTTCTCCCTCTTTTTATTCAACTTGAAGACTAAATCTATTCTCGAGTTTATCCACCAACTAGCCTTAATAATAATATACTTTTGTTGGATTTTTAAAGATAAAATCAATGGCTCTTAAATGAAAACAATGGTGAAAAATCAAAGGAATCTGAAGACGAAGAAGTAAAAAGAAGAATACCATTAATGGCACTATATCCTCTGTTAAATACAAAGCATAATAACAAGAATTGAAAAACAAAATGAACCCCACTTAGTTGTCCACTGCTTCAACAACTCAAATGAAAGCAAGGCACATTGCCTTCACATCAACCAAGGCAAAATAAATAAAAGAATATAAAGGAAAATAAAGCAGAATAAAAAGAATAAGCACAACTATAGCACAGCTATTCAAATAAGCTAAGAACATGTAATAGGCACATGCTTGTCACTTTACCAAATCATTTAAAAAATTTCGCGAAATAAATTGCTAAACAGATTTCCATTTCAACAGGTTCTCTTTTAAGGTTTTAATCTAAAAAAGAGATCTTAGTTTGACTAAACACACCAAAGGTCTTATTTCCCACTTCTTACCCTTAAAGATTGTCTCATTTCTCGCTCCTCACAATGTTCATAGAGTTGTTTCCCATATCAACATCCCTCCTATTGTCTCTGATCCCTTTCTCACATAATTCTCCATTTTCTTCTAAAAATCCAAGTATGGAGGATGGTAAGCATCCTGTCATACCCCACCATTTCATAATCTCACTCTAAAAAATCAACTCCAATAACAATTAAGAAGTAGATGGTTGTACTTTTCCTTAACCTCCTTACACCAAGGGCACGAGGTGTCCTTCATTAGCTTCACCCCTCTCTTAGTCAAGAATTCCTTTTTCAGCATTCTCCTTCAGTACAAAAACCATAAAAAGCAATGAACCTTAAGAGGGACTTTCACTTTCCATAATTTCTCAAAGAAGCTCCCATTTGGGGTGTCCTGTAAGTTACTAATTAAGTGGCTGAGTTTTTTCATTGAAAAAGTGCCGTGAGCATCGAACTTCCATATAAGCCTGTTTGCCTCTCCCACCTTTTAGCTATTTTTGCACCTCTTTTTCCCTCTCCAATAATGGCCTTCCAAAATCAATCTTCCATCTATTATCTCCAATCTAATTATCTCCCCAATAATCGCACACCTTCGCCTTTTAATTACTTGTTAAGCAAAAAAGTCTAAGAAATAAATCCTTGAGAGGCTTGTCACCAATCCATTCATCAATTCTAAACATATTGCCTTCACCTTTCCTTATGCAAAAAAATTTGCATCCTCTTCTTAATTGAGTTTAAAAAGGTTGATTATTGAATCAAACTCAAAAGTGACACTTTCATGGGTGTGTAATGAGGAATCCAAATCTTCTATCCCTATTCCCTACCCCATTTCATACCTTAATTATCACAAATTGCTATAGACCTATTTTTTGATCATTGGGATAATACATGTTTGGTTTTAATTTTTTTCCTCTTTCTCTTTCATATTCTTTTCCTTGTTTCTTTCTTCACAACTCATTTTCTTTCTACAACTTAATTTCTACTGCAAGTTATAAAGAATTCCAAGTACACCTATCTTGAATCTATGTACATATATATTTCATTACGCTTGAGAACAAAGAATTAGAAATCGAACTAGAAACTTAAAATTTTACATACAGCTAGTTGCCTTACATGTATATTGCACTGCCATAGCTTGGCTACTCCATCTTTGAACTAAAGTGTAAGGTCAACAGAAAACTGCAATCAAGTTATAGCTCACTTTTGGTTTCAGAGAACCCAAAGCAGCAAGAAAAACTTGAATATCTTTAACTTTCGTAATGAATTGTTCAACACATATAATTGAACCAGTAGATCAAAGATGCAAGAATTTCCTTGAAAGTTTTCCTTCAAGTGATTTTCAACAAATTCAAAATGCAAAGAAGAGAAATTTCCTCATCATTTGCAGCTTTAATATCAACAAGAAGCATAGTAGATAGATAAGATAAAAAAAAAACCTTAAATCATGAACCAAAATTGGCTTAGAGAGCAAACCAAAAGCCTTCAATGTTTCCAACCCTTCATATGAAGAAATTCTAACATATTTATCTGAGAAAAATATAATAAAGAAAGAGGCAAAAAATAAAATCAAATATATATTAATTTAATAATAAAAAAATAGACATGTGACAATTTGTGAGAGTTTAGACACAAAATTAATGGGCGGGGAATGAATAAAGCGGATTTGTATTCATATAATAACCAACTTAGTGTGAACATGACATTATTGACAAATTTGTTATAGACAAGCAATAGGCAATGATTAATGACATCGTGTTTGTACACACATTTTGAGAAATCAGTAATTTCGTGAATTCGCTCTTAAAATTTAAAGTAAAAAAATTTAAAAGGTTTATTGCATGATGGTAAATTTACGGTAATCTAAAACTTGTAAATTGATATTACTTATTGCCTTGTTTTATTTTATTTTTTTTCAGCCTGGTGTGAAGTTTCAAGCTAAGGTGGAAAAGGATAAATCATGTACCTGTTAGATGAAACTGGGGACTTTAAATATGTACTCTTTTTCTTTTTTTTTTGAAAAGCAGCTTTTCGTAAATATGTACTGTTTAGGTGTGTTTATTGTGGCGAGTATGATCTTTATGTGAAGATCAGTAATCTGCATCATTTCTTGATACCATAATAGAAATACCATCTTCGATTAAGAAAAAGAAAAAGCATAATGAAGAGAGGGCAACCCTGGTCTAGCTAGCAACTTGTGTAGGAGGAGGTGAAAAGGTCAATTTCTGTTAGATAATTAACTTTTATTCTTCTCTGCAAATTGATGATGATGATGATGATGATGATTAGGGAGCTCTTCAAAATGGGGATGCATCATAATTTGAACAGAAACAGATAAACTGTGCGGAACAAAACATAAGGCGTCTGGAAACCCTATCTTCAAAGAAACATAAGCTAAATTATGAACACAAGTGGGACCAAAAATAATGAGTTTTTTTTTTTTGGAAAAAAAAAGGGAGAGAAAATCTTTATATAAAATTTGTAAAGGAGAAAAACCCTAATTAAGTCGAATATACAGCTTTATTCACAACCACCACATCACCTACCTTAATCAAATAAATTAGATTCAACACTTTGAGCTAAATTACAAAGCAAAACCATGTGACCCTATCCGTTAACCAAAACTATTAAAAAGGTGTGGTCCTTCCCTTCCATTAGGGCTTTGTCTATATGTCATTGTTTGTCAACCATGGACACCCAAGACAGAAGAACCACCCAAAGCTAAAGACAAAAGGATGCCCCCTTCCCCTGATTCCACCAACCTGGCCAATTCATACCCTTCATATAAAATAATTAAAATGTATATTTATTGAAGGGACCAAAAGGTCACTAAGCACATGGCGACCGCCTTTATCTACAGCCGGCTTAATGTTATGTTGTTAGAAACTAAAAACAAGAAAAGATTTATCTTTGATTCTAGTAACATCTATATACAACCTAAAATGCATTTTGTAAAGCGACAAAGCAAAACCATGCATGCTTTGAACCATCAATGTCCAGCTTGCACCGTTGCTTCTTCTATGATGCAACCATCATATATGATATTTATATATATATTTCTATCGTGGCCCAATCATAACCAAACAACAGAGAGCCCTTTCTTTTACAAAAGAAAAAAAAAAGAAACAAAGTAGTGCTGCTGCTCAAGAGAGTCAAAATTAATCACAACTTTGATTGGTTTAATGAATTGGGTAGGTAAATTGATTATAACTCCACCAAGAAAACCGATAAGGACAAGTCAATACTTGCTAGTAATCACACGTTAATTAGGGTCAGTACTGTTTCCTTTCCAAACAGACTTTAGAGTTGACCATTTCTTTACATTCAGATTCAATAGTGCAAAAAAACAACCCATTTTAATATGGGTTATAAGCTCTGTTATTATAATTTGTTTAGAGGCCCTACTGGTCCCCTATCATCTTAATTTATTTGTGTTAGTCAGGTTAACCATAAAGAGAGAGAGAGGAGGAGAGGGGCAAGAAGTCAGTGTCAATAGCTGTATGGAAGGACCAAAGCCTCCATTAAATACCCCTCTATGACACAGTACAAGAAGAAGGAGGAGGTGCATTAAATTATATAGATTGGAGAGGAGAGTCACGAGGGATTTGGTACCTAAAGACATGCATGTCTCGTGCACCTCCTTTGTCAAATCTTTTAGGTATATGGAAAACTTCTGCTTCTTTTCCTTCCTATATAGGGCTTGATAATTTTCCAGCAAAAGGCAAAAACCTTGTTCAACATTTCGGTTCCTTTCCTTCTTGATTTTCGGTATATATATGTTGGTTTGAGAGGTTGAAGCTGCCAGCATGATCTGGTAATGAACCTGGCTATCACTCTTTTTTCTGTGTACTCTTTTGCCTCTTTAGTCTTTGTGTAGGTAGTTAAGCTATCTATATTGATGACAGACCGATAGTTGATAAGTAGATTTTATGACCAGTTTTGGTTCAAAATTCTTGAGTCCCAGATGAGTTATTTCTGTGCTCAAAATGTTATCAGGACAAGGATATTGTCCATTTGTTGAAGGGGTTTTGAGTTTGCCAAGGGAATTTAGATGTCTTGATTAAGAACCCTGCTTGAACTCATAGATATGGTTCACCATCAGGTCATCTTGCAGCTTCAATCACTCACTCACCAACAAAAGAACTTTCTAGCTAGTCATGGATATTTAAGATTTTGCTTTTTCTCAAAAGTGCGACCTTCATTCCAGGTAATTCTTCTATGCTTGGGTCAAAAATTTTTTCAATTCTTGGTGAATTTTTCCCTGATTGATTTGGTGAAATTGCAGTCTCTGAATGTTTGGTAATTTTCTTAACCTAATCTTTATTTCTTTATTGCTTGCACACATTACTCGTCCTTTTTGCAATTATGCACATACATAACTTCCACATGAAGCCACCTGCACAAATCTGCCTGTCCCAGTCAAATTAATATGATAAACTTTCAACTTTATCCCGGTGCCGGTTTAGACCTCTTATAAATAGCTGAAATTTGTCAAGGAAGATAATGTTTACTCTGTATCTCTTTTTCTCTCTCTCGGTTGCTTGTTTCGTTTGCATGCCTGTGTGTGCAAGTTTGTCTTGACTTCCCTGGTGGTATCCAGAATGAACAAGTAAAACAAAATCCCATTACACAAGAAAGACATCATGGCTAATCAGACAATGCACAGTGTTATAACATTGTGACAGTGGTGTATCAGCACATTAACAATCGCAATTACATATATATATATATAATTTCAGTAATCTTGTTTCTGATTCTTGAGTTTTAATGCCCTTAATGACCACACTGTTTTCATACTGCTTGGGAAGTTGAACTTGAATTCAAATAGGAGACAAAAATATAGGCGTGATTTGGCTGCGTCCTTGCCTCTAGCAAATACTGTTAGGGACCAGTTTGATGTTCATGACCCACCAATTTGAATACACTTTCTTTTCAGAAAAAAAATATATTGAATACATTTTTATTTCAATTTAGTAATAATAACCATTTCACCCAGAGATTGATTCTATATATGTATGTACAATAATGCATTAAACTTGCTGTACATATGTATATGCCCTACCTCAGAAATAATGGCATATTAATGTTTATTGGTGAGATACTAGTCATGGAATTTAAGATAAAACCCAATGAACTAGTTAGCATTGGAAATGGCTTGATTGTGTTTTTTACTTGCACTTGTTTCTCCTTACTCAGGTTTAATAAAATGGACTCTTGTTCTATCATATAATAGTGCTTCTCTGTAAAGGTGGTACTGTAAGGAATTGTTTGATGATTAGACTCATCTCCATATCAAACAAGCTATATTCATGTCTGAACAGCCTTTGGGAACATGATTAGCCAATTTAATATTGCTGACATTAATTGTGTGCCCCTCTTCTAAGTGTTTTTCATTTTCAGTAACTTCAAAGAAACAGTTAAATACAATTATTTAGTTACAATCACCATATTTTTTTTACATACATATACATCTTCTACCATTTCAAGTTTTTGGTTTTTTCAGGCTATGTCAAGTTTGATACTTCGTTTGCATCCTGTTCCTTTTTGTCTCATTATTTCTGTTCGGCTTGGCAGAAATTAGAAATAGAAGGAAAAAAATTACCGTACGCAAGCATTAATTGCTTTGAATATCACCAACTCTTTTGCATAACTAAAATGCTCCACAAGAAGTGGTGCTTCATCTCTGCATTATTTTGTTTTGTGTAAATGATCATGTCATAAGGAAACAAAAGAAACTCCAAAATCATTACTTTAATAGTTGTGTATAAGATGGTTGTATTGCTTTTTATAGGGTGAATAAATTAACCTCTTCCTGTTCCTGAAAGACTTGAATATGAAACTAACCTCTTGCAGCTTCAGTCAATCACTCACCAACAAAAGAAATATCTTAGAGTTTCTTGTTCACTTTCCAAATATATAACCAGATCAGGGAGCATACAGCAATTCCCCCTGAAATATGATCATTTATATTGGACCTTAAATGATGCAAAATGGACTCAGAAATTTTCTGATTTTATGTATCTGTTTCAAAGAAGAATTAGCATGGAAGGTTGGTATCAATTCGAACAACTTTGGCATAAAAATGTTATTCACTTCAGCATTTAAGTTTTGAACCACTGATCTGTGACTGTGTTGCTTTTTCCCAGAACATTAGCACATGATCTTGGGACAGCAGTTGGTGGCATTTTAATTTGTGGATCGGCAAAAATTTTTATAGAGATATACATTTTTTTTTGAAAAGCTTTATAGAGACATACATGTCCCTGCATTTTTTTTCTTAATTTGTTTCATGAAAATTTATTCAAATTGAATCACTCAAAGTTTCTCTTTTTAGTGCCATATCTTTTCTTGGGGGGGTGGAAGGGCTCTCAGCTGCATTTGTTGTTATTTATGTAGCCTATGACTGTATCCTTTTCATCTCATTGCATTTGGGAGTGGGAGAAAGTAATTTGTTGTATATGTTAATCTAGTAGAATTCTGAATATTCTACATAAGTGACACTTGTTGTAACAAAGTGCAGAGAGGCTGCCTATGCAGCAATATCTGACTGCATTGATTGCTTCACATTAAAAACAAATGGATATAACTACTGAAACCTGCACTTCAATTAGGGTTTAACTTCTAGGTGTTTGCTACTACACTTTTAAGACATCTTTAAAAAGAAAGATGGTTCTTAGGTTCTACTTACAAGGATCTAAGATAATGGTTTAATTAATCGGGAGTGCATCGTGGAGTAGTCAGATTCTGCAAATGACCCCATGCATTTAGCTTCTAGTGTGGACAACAACACAAACTTAAGGAACTCAATTTTGCATTTGTCATCTAATTTCTACTATCACAGAATGGTTTTTGAGTTTTTCCCTTCCAACTGCATAAGTTTTCGAATGAAGGTATATTATATGTGTAATAGGTTATAAACCTTGAAGTTAGTGGTTTTCACCAGTTTTCAAGCACTCAGGCACTTGCAGATATATATAGATGTAATTAATGAGAATTGGGTTCGAAGATAGAGAAATATTCTATCAAGCAGTCTTATGTGATTCAACCAAATGACAAAAAGATTGGTTTGATTTCCTCCAAATTCCATTTAAATATACGATTAGTCCATTTAGAAAAATGGGTAAGTTTCATCTGTATTCAAAAGAATGGTTGCAGGTTATGAGAGGAAGAGCAATCATGACTCGTTGGCCTTTGATGCATAAGATGCTGCTTAGTTTGCTTAAGCTAGGAAAGCCAGATATCTTTCTTTTCTAATCTTCCCTATGAGATAATATAATGTACAATATTCAGCCATGTGCATATATCATTTTTTTCTTTTCATCAGTTCCCTATTGTTTCTCCATATTATATGGTTTAATCTCTCTCTAACTTTTTGATTTCTATGAAAAGGGCTGGCCGGCCGGCAGCTACTAGCGAAGGGTAGATGGAGACAGTTTTAATTTAGAACAAATGATTCCATGTGATCTTGACTTTGTTGGTAGGATGAAAGGTTATAAGAGCCTCCACCCATTGAGGAAAAAGACTTTTGAAAAGCCATTTTGATTAATTTGTTTAACAATGCTTATGATAGTATCATTTCTGTTAACCAACCCACTCTTGGTTTAGCTTCTTCTTCATGTTTTCTTGGATAAATCCTTGTCTATCAACTAGCTAATTTGACAGCATCAACCAAACATCTAGAATATGTATATGTGTGTATATATATATATATATATATATATATATATATATATATAATTTCAATCTGATAGCAACTTCGAGGGCCACCCGGCTGCGTATAATCGATTGGAAATTCCAAGAATTAGTCATTCAATATCTATGCATTCTCAGTTTTTGTGGTGTGCTACATGAACTTGAGGCTATGCCCATGATTGAGGATATTATTTTATATCATATTGGAGAATTAAAGGGGAATTTGGTCAAGCTTCACCATCATATATATCATGTAATAAATCAGTTTTGGTTTCTTAGCAGAAACCTACTTAAGATTCTTTTTTTTTTTTTGTAACCTTATTCCTTTTTCGAAAGATATTTATGGTAAGGTGAACACTAGGTCAATAATCATATTTAGTTTATGTTTATCCAAAAAGCCATGCTTGCCTGTTTTTTCATCCCCTTTTGTTCAAATGTCTTGCAATTATAATATCACTCATGGAATTTGTCATTATTTGGAAAAAAAAATGGAATATTTTATTATTTTGAAAGAGAGACTATAGTTAATGTGTAATAATGGCGATTTCTTACAACAGAATATTCATCAACCCTACATCTATCTTCACTTTTCATCAGTATTCAACGACGGAGCTTCTTCCATAGCACAACCAGGAAAATACTAGTATTAGGTTTGAACGTTGAACCAAGCAGTTGTACAAGACTTTCAACCTATGTTATTAATTAGAAATGAATAGACAAGGGGTGAATCCCAAATTACCCTCCAATGTTTTCTTGGATTTTAAGCAAATTATCAGCTTGGGTTATTCACCATTATCATGAACAGCACTTATAGGTTGACTTGTGGCTTACCTCCATAGATATGCATTGATGACCAAAAAACTATGTTAGTGGCAATATCATTACCAGTATAAGGGGATTTTCAGAGGCATGCATGCATGACGATGGCATATATATATAAAGGGAGGCTAGCAAAGGAGGTGAACCAATTAAAATGACAAGATTTTGATGAAGAACTGTTAGAATTCTTTTTTAAAATGTATTATATAATTTAAACAGTGATAATCAATTAAATTTGGACTTTAATTCATTTATTTTTTAAAATAATTATAAGAATTTATTGTAAACAAACTTTTTGTATGTTTGTTATTTTTTTATGATATATAATTTAAGTTTCGATACTCTCAAGTTATAAACATAATTAAGGTGTATATATAATATAATCAACAACTCTTTTCAAAAAAATTAATAATATAATCAACAACTTCTTAATTATAATAGATTTTTAACTTTTTTTATGATGAGTTAAATCTGGTCAAGGAACCAATCAAAGTGAGGTATTAAACCACCAGAGGAATATAGAGGATTAGTCCAATAACTACATGCAGGGGTTGTTTTATCTGGAGACTATAATCCATAACCATCTATTCCTATATTTGCATGGTATGTCCCATTGATGAGAAAACATGCAAAGGAGACACAGTACCAAGAAATGGCATACAATCAGAGCCAAGCATGGACATAATCATTTGTCTTAAAGCTTTATATAATATAATAAAAGTTATTGATTTGTCTCTTCTCTCTCTCTTTAATCAAATTAGTCATGTCTATCAACTAACCAAGCTCACTTCATTATTGCCCAAATTAAAGCAAAAGAGTAGCTAGAACAGATCATAATTATCAAATCTCATGGTACCCCATCTGTTGAAAGGATTGAATGGCTTAACCAACATGGCAACAACCATTAACAACCTCTGCCACTAATGACTGGTCGTTCCATCTTCTGTTCCTTTGGTCTCTACAGCTCATATTCCCTTTCGGACCACCGCATCAAACATATAGCTCATCCTCCTCGGCTTTAGAAAAAGGTTGTTCCCTAAAAGCTTCGCTCTATTTACATCATTGAACTCCCATGGGATACATTATGTTGTCAAGAAAGATTATGAACCAATTAAAAGGAAAGAAAACAAGTGTTTTCATCATGATACATGCATGATGACTTTGGGTGAAGTTAATAGCTTGTTTTCGAGAATCCGATGCCTTGATTTTCTAATAAATCATGCACCATCTCTGTAAATTATGACAATTTTATATTGCAAATCTTGGCTATAACCATCAATACGATGGTGATATATATGTCATGAGTTTCACATGGCTAGCAGCTTAATTTTCATTTTCTTTTTGGTAGGTCACCAATTCTAAATTTAGTAATCTTACCGACATGTTTGTTATATGTAGTCAAGTCCATAAAATATATATGATGTGAAAATTCAATAATGAAATCTATCCGATTGTAGCTGGACCTACAAATTTATGACTAAAATATAAGTAAAAATATATATATTGAAATAAATTATTGCCAAATAAAGTGAGGTAAATATATAATTTGGGACAAAAAAGTTGGAGCAAATACCAATTTTCGATCCTCGTTAGCAATAAAAAGATATAAAAAAAAATTCAATTCTACTGTTTGTAGCCTTTTATTACTGCAAATAAACTATTTGAAAACGAAAGAAATTCTAGAGGAGCAAACTGTGAAATAGAACAACCTAGAAAACATGAAACCACGTCACATTCATGAATTGATTTCATTGGATTTACAACATGACCAAAAGATATTGGATTCTTTTGCCAAATCCAACAGCAAGAATAACTTCGATTTGGTTTGGGGGCATGGAGATGGGATTAGGACCGCAACAAGTCCCTTGGCCAATGAAGAAACCCCTGCGGATGGAATGAAAACGTCTCAGCTATTTGCCATATAGCATTTGTTGTATTCAATAAGAAAGATGGGTGGAGATGATTTTGTTACAATCAAGCAACGGTAGCAATGCAAAAGCATTGATCTTTGAACAATTCCGACAACATGGGGAATCCAATTTGCTATCAGGTTGTAGATTCATTAGCCACTGTGCTAGGCAAAACTACCATTGTTTCCATGTTTCTAATTCTTGATAGCTGTTCTGTTCATACTCCCACTTTAGGAGTGCTTATGGTACACCAATTCAAGAGAGTAACACGAATCAAAGGAATATTTAGCACGGGTACTACCTAAACATTTTTTCTACTAGGACCGTATAACCATATATGTAACCAAATGATTGGGGAAAAAATGACAATAATTTCCCCCAGGTGATGGGGGTGAACCTCAAACTCCTTTATGCAGTCCGACACTTAGTACTTACAATTTTGCTTCTTTTTTATAATCACCAAGGCCCAGAAATTTGAAGCTACGAGAGAAATAGTTGCGTGACCTGGTTTTGATGAGATGATATCCCCCAAGCAATTTGCTTTTATTCCATTACTCTTTCACTTCCGACTCTTTGATGCTACACAAGGAATCCGAAAGTTTTCTTCTCTTTGGTTCAGGCTCACCTAACTGCAGTGAGACATAAATCTCCTCATCTGAGCCATTCCTTAATGCTGAAAGATTTCTAGATTCTGGGTTTTCCCGTTTGTTGTTATCATGAACTCGAGACGTTCCATTGAAACTTGGAATAAATTGATGTTCCAAGTTAGGAGCTGCTTTGACCCTATCTTCCGCTCGATACTCGTTATGCATGATTGGCAGTGTAACTCCTTGCCGGGACTCACCTTCAGCCAACACTTGCTGGATGTTCAAATTAATTGGCTCAAAGTTCTCTTCAATCTTGTCTTTAGATAGAGTCTGTACCAGAGGAGATGACTCCACAACTGTAGAATCAATCCCTGCTGCAGAAACGTTTCTTTGATCTTGCACAGCAGCTATGTCAATAACAAAGACAAACAGAGTGTCAAAGCTGAAGTTAGAGACCAGATGCAGAAATATTAACCATAAAGATAAAGAAAGGTCCTTTTTCCTACTTTCTTCCTTTCTCCATTTACACGTAGTTTCACATGATAAATACTCTGCCTTCAAAATACTGCATTTTTGCGACTTCATAATCTAAGCAAATAATCAGTGAAAGGAAATAAGTGCACCAATACTAAATTACCACTTGGCCAAAATTGTCTAGTTATGCATATTATCATTCAGTGTGCGCTGTAAGCTATTTATTCTTTTCACCTTTATTGTATCTGGCATAGTAGGGTAATAGCCAGTTCTATCAAATTATATAAGCCATTACAAATGAAACTTTCATGTCAACATGTACTTTGTTTGGCTCAAATCACAGTTTGCAGCATAATGTCAATTAACTGAGTAATTATTCATAAGCACACTAAGAACCAACCAGAGAGCTACAAACTGGAAAGAAATACTGATTGTCTTAGGAATACAAACCTTGAAGCCCTACATTGGTTGTGATGAGATCGAGTTCAAGAAGGTCCAGAAGACGCCCAAGATCAACTCCACTAGTCCAATTTTCTGGGGGTTGGCCAACTTTGAGTTTCAACCGACCCCTATTAGCAGTCCCACCCCAAATGATCCCAACAGGCCGTGGCTTCTCCCTATTCCGACCCGTTAATAGTACGAGGCTTCCACTATCACCCTCAAGATCAAAAGTCTGCTGGTTCTCACCAACAACAAGAAAATCAGTAAAGAAACAGATCCCTTTCTCATCATTGTACTCTAAAGCATATGCCATTATTGTCCCAGTGGTCAAGCCAGAGCTTCTTCCCACTTTGACGACTTGTCTCCCAATGAGACTGCTAATTGGAGACTGCAAGTCTATGATATGAACATCACCAATCTCACCTACACCTTTTACAGTAGTAGTTACATTGTTCATGTTGAAATCTTCAGCAAAAGGAATAAAAGCTCCATCTGCTCGCACAAATGTTTCTGCAGGAGGACCAAACCATAATGGGCATGTAAGGGAGTCAGGACGCAATGAAAAATCCAGTAGCACAAAGTTAAACATTATATGTGGATTCTGAAACCGTCTAAATCTTGAACTGAAATTCAAATACTAGATACTAGCATCCTGATCTGAATTTGTTCAATTTCTAACTTTTGTGCTTAAATTTTCTAATGCAATCATCAATGAATTTCCTACCAGAAGATGTGAAGGCAGACAAACAAATTTGGAACTGCATTACCTGGATTTATACCAGCAAAGATTCCATACCAAAGGTCATCTGTGATAAATGAGGTTGCCCTCTCTACAGCACCAAGATACACTCCAGGTCCAAGGCTGGGTGGTAAAGGATGAAACATCTTCTGATTTGGGTAGTCCAAGTCAACTGCAACATGTCGATTTGTGAGGAAACCTACCTGCCGATTTCCTGTTCGACTTTTCACAATAGCACCCAGTGTTCCATATGTCTCTTGGCTGGCAACCTACGTGCACCAGGACCAAATTAGTGGATTAAATGGTAATTATCGAGACAGTAAAGAGTTATATAAACAAGTGTCATCAACAATAATCAAGGTTCAGGGCAGAGTATGAGGGGGAAAAACTGAAAGACTATAGGACCATCAGAGCCAACCAACCAACAATGTCCAACCACCCCCCCCCCCCCCCCCCCCCCCCCCCCCCCCCCCTCACCTAGGCGGTAAAACACAATCAATTAGTATTTATTTTTTTCTCAAAAGACACAAGTTACTCAAAGAGAAAGTCCTTTAACCATCATTATGACAAGGTCTTAATACTCTCCCAGAATGATTAGGAACAGAACTTGAGAATAAGCTGTACGCATGATACAAACAAAAAGATACCCAGCAATTCTACAATGAAGAACTCAAGCTTGACATTATCAAAATGTCAGCACGTGTAGGATTGAGAGCACAATGATTGATTCAGTCACAACTGTATCATAAATAAATCATTAATAAAGCAAACCATCGTCACTAATAATTGTAACAGCAAACTGTTTTTTTTTATAATCAAATTTCTAGCAAAATGTTGTCAGAAAAACTGAAAGTTATCCTTTCACATAGTGTATATTCATTATTAACTTCAATGTGCAACATAACATAAAGCCTAAATAAATGATAATCTAGATAATTATAGAGAACGTGCTCAAACGGTCATTAGAATTTTTAGGTGGAAGCAACAGAAGAAAGTGACTCATTATTTTAAAAGCGAGCATTCTTTCCCCACTTGGTATTAGGACAGCAAGACAACATGCCACAAATCAGAGTATGAGATTGCATTACCATGAAGTGGCTGAAAAAAAAATGAACGTGTTGAACAGAATTCTCCATCCTTGTATAATTAGTACCCAAATAATGTTGTGACCATGATGGTGGAGGTATGTGGATGACACAATTATCACTATATGATGCTCAAAGAGAATAATACTTATCAGGATGTCTTTTCAGCCCAAGGAGGAATGATGCAGGACAGAACTTCAGGAAAAGAACAAAAGAGGGATGCAATTTTACCATGCTACATTTCATAGCACTCCAACAGACTAGCAATCCTCTAGACTTATTGGGGAGACTACCTTTTTGCAGTACTGTGCACACTATTGTCAAAAATACCAATCAGAATTTTATCTCTTTTTCTTTCTCCTTTATATTGTTATAAGCAGTTGAAAGTGGGGTTTAATTCTAACATTAGGATTTAAATTTTAAAAAAGGTTAATCTTTAATCTGTAATAAATTACGTTAGGAGTATTTTTTAGCAGTGTACTGTCTCTTAATTAGTAATAAAGAATTAGCCTGTGGGCTTTTCAAGTTCTTTAGTTATCTTACAAGGTACATGATTTACACAGAAAGAGGTTTTTCCTCTCTTTCCCTTAAAAATAAAAATTGAAGTGTTTGATAGCAAATTAAAGAATGCCACCATTTTATTGTGCCACCAACTGCATGAGTCAATTAGAAAATTCAATAGCCAGCAAAATCAGAGCCAAGAATAGTACTACATGGTAAGTTTTCAACATTAACAGCAGAATATATGTAGGCACAATGCAAACATGAGAATAAATTATGTGTATTGGAAATCTTAAAAGATCATGGTGAGTACAGCACCACCAGGACTGTCTAAAAACTTGTCCCAGAAAAAAAAAAAAAAAGAGTCCAGCCAATCAAATTCCCCCATGGAAAGAAGATAGACTTGATATTTCTTACTTACAAAATTTTAGAAGTATGCTGTCAGCTACAGGAGAAAGGCAAAAACATTATGGTCAACATAATCGCCAAAACAAAAACACCATGCTGGCAAGCAGAATGTGACTGGCACCAGATTTTAACAACAACAAGGTAACACTGTTAACCAAGCCAAAAACAAAGAAATAAAGATTTTAAGTTACAATAAGCCCACAAATACATTTTGCGTTTAACCTTTCACTGATCAATAAACTTTAGGTTCTGCATGTCTAGGAATGCCCAAATAACCAATTTGTACACACTTAATAAGAACAGTTACCTGTGAACCAGAACCAATGATTGGATCACTTCCCCTCAAGCCATCTACAAGCTCAGTATATAATTGTTCCTTAGGGGTTGCTGCAGGTGCACCATAATATGAGAATTCCACAACATCTACATCACACCACACGCCTCCAGGCCCCTGACTCAATATTAAAAAAAACATTTTAATTTTCAAAACAAAAGATAAGTCAATTAAGAAAGGTTAGTCATAAATTTGAAAATTTTTCTTGCTTAGATCCAATATGCTTGTTTAGAAACTTCTAAAACTTTGAACATCTCATAATTGACTTGTTTAAAAGAGTCAAATCTGGCATGAAATAGAAAACTTCTCAAGGATATTGTAGCATCATAGTAGCAGCTATGGATGATTTCAAAACCAACAAATTTAATGTCAGGTTAGAACAAGAACAGCCTTCCCCTCCAATCCCCGTCCCAAAAAAACTGGGAAACACCAAACAAGTAAAAATTAAGAACGAAAGAATCCATGGAGGTTTAGTAAAAGCAGTGAAGCCAAACGCATTAAACTTGCTCACCTCAAGAGCAGCAGGTAGACATTGAAACTGGCTAAGCCATTGCCTATGAACTTTTCGAGCGACAAAGACAAGAATAGCTGGTATTTTTGTCAAAACACCCCGTCGAATACGGAATCCAATTGCTGTACCAAGACTAAACCTACGCAGTTTTTTACTATGGAATGCCCTAATGGTCATCAACTCAAGTATCGTGGTTGCTTGCTGCCCAGATGGCAACCGGCCAAGAGTTTCTGGCAACACCCCTTTCTGTAAGTTTCCAAAATAGTTTGCCCTATCTTCTGCTGCATCAATTAATCGACTTGAAGTAGGCCATGAGAAGTAGGCAGCATTGCTCTCAGAATGCTGAGCACCAGATGCAAAGGGTTGAAGAGTTGAAGGACTTGATGAAGGCATATTAAGATGATTGCAGCAATTTCTTTCCAAGTCTAGAGCAGACTCCTCTGATTCTATTGATCCAGAGTGATGAAATCTTAAATCCAATCTGTTCCTCTCCATCTTTCAGCTCTCCTAACAATAATAATTCAATTTGTCTCACAACTCAACTTATATTTTAGTGATATAAAGCAAACCAAAGTAGAAGTCTGATCATTATCCTAGACAATACTCACTCATGATTACATTCAATACTATATAATGCCAAAAGAAGAAAAGGTTGAAAATCATTAAAATAGATAAACAAGTATAAGTGATACATACTAACTCTGTTAATTCCATAAAGGCTGATAAAATACGAGTGTAGCTAAATGGAAAACCAGAGTAACTGCAAATAGGAAAAGATCAAATCAAAAAAAGAGTTTCAAGAGCTGTGCACTCAATCCTCTTACATTGAGAGAATAGTAATACAATACAAAAAACATGCATAGAACAGGTGACTATGAAATACATCAATAATCCACCCAAAAAAACATAAGTAGTGAGCAAAACAGGACATCATTATATTCAATGTCCAATGACCCTAGAGGAAAGAAAATTCTTCCTAGGGTACATTCACGAGTGAAAGCCATCCCAGATAAAACAATGATAGCATCCTCTCCAAGCTGAAAGAGGCATATAAGAGTGAAAGAAAATAGGACAAATAGGATGATAGCTTAGATAGCTGTGGACAGAGATAAACAACAACCAAATTAGATACCCTTCTATTGGAGGAGGCGAAAAAAGAAAGTGCTACAGAAACTGAAACATTTGAATATGGGTATTTTAGGAGTTGAGTAATAATGGACTAATCAAACCACGAAAGCAAAAAAAGCACCAATTCTGCATATTAAATCCCCCAATATATATATATATATATAAAGAAGCTCAAAAGAAAAGATAAAATATTCGGACTAAATTTAGGAGCAAACCCAGATAAAGATATGACCTTTATGAGAATCTTTAGCATATATTAAGCTAAAACTTACCTCTAAACAATGGTGGTGCTGGGATGGAGGACTCAAATAAAAGATAAAATATTCGGACTACAATTTAGGAGCAAACCCAGATAAAAACATGACCTTTATGAGAATCTTGAGCATATATTAAGCTAAAACTTACCTATAAACAATGGTGGAGCTGGGATGGAGGACTCAAAGTCAAGCCTTTTAAAGATTTTCATGCCCTAGTGGTTATTGCACATAACCTTTTAATCAACAAAAAGAACTTGAAAACTGTCACTTTGTTATTCTATTTGTATCTCTGTGCAAGAAAAAAGAGGCTCTAAATTTAGAAAGATTGAAGCTTTTTGAGGAAAAAGAAAGAGAGATGACTCCAGTTTAGAGAGAGAGTGAGAGAGAGAGAGAGAAAAGGCCACTAATATCCACCACCGGGTGCTGCTCTATTGTATTATAGAAGAACTAGCTTTTTTTTCCTTTGCAAACAAAACAACTTTTTTAATAATGGGTCTTTAAAAAAAAAACTTGAAGAAAAAAAAAAAAGAGTAGCTCTTTTTTCTTGCTTTCTTGTATGCAGTCTTTAATCTCCCCTTTTGCTTTTCTTTTTGGTTGAATGGCATATGCTGGTGGAAAAAAGAGTGCAAGCATGACAAGAGAAAAATATAATGGAGCAAGAAATGGGCAAAGGGTAAAATAATTTTTCCTAGACATTGATATTTAGTCTGGTGGGGAATATCAGGGGCCCATCCATATTTGCTCCCCAAAAGTAGCACACTCTTCTCTCAAATAATTCAAAAATCCCATCTATTGATTGAGGTGGGGTTAGGGTTTTGATTTCTTTTTGTTTTTGCAAGAATTTTAGTACCAGTGTTTATATCTCCACTGTTAATTTTTAAACCCCAAGTAGAATTCTTATCTTGATTCAATTTTTTTCCTTTGTTGTTGATAGAGATACTTGAAAGATTTTTGAGGCTATCATTTAAAGGTGGTTCACTATCAGATAACATAAGATAGAAATTGATGTGGGGCACAGGGGGGGACTAATTTGGGGGTAGAAGCCCTCAATATCCCTTTATATATCATTACCACTTTTACTTTCCTCCTTTTAATGGGTTTTATCTAAACAGTGAAATTTCCATTTCTCTCTCAACCTTTTCTTGTCTTCCCCTCCCCACTCTCTCTTTCTCATGTATGATGTGCTATTTTCCATCATTTTTCCCTTCCATAGCCTATCTAATAGAGTTCTTTGCTAAAGAGAATTGCCTTTCTAATAAATCAAATCTCTCTTTCTCCTCTCCTCTCCTCCCCCATTCCCTCCACTTGCCACATTTTATCTCTCACTATCTTCTCCTTCACATTTCAATCATCAATTATATATCGCAGACCCCCACTCTAGTCTCTAATTATGGAATGGAACTGTGTTAAAACAATAAAAAAAACACATGCACTACCCAGGAATTGTACCGTCAATTTTATATCAAATCTATCACTTTTAACATGCCAAAACATCCATGATTTAGATCATACTTTGTTTTAAAATTAAAGTGCTTCTATCAATTAGTCAATTCAATTTGATTCATACATTAAATAGTCAAACCTATCTTCTTCTTATGATTACCACTCATTGATTATAAATGTGACAATTCAAGGAAACAGGGAGTTAGGCCCCAGTACACAGTACTTTCCTTTTAATTTGAGTGCCAGAAGATTGAGCCTTTTAATAAATGGATTCTCACACCTAGCCACACCCCAATGTACCAACCCTTGTTAGATGACAGCATATGCCCTGTTCGTTGGAAAAAATAAATGACCTGTTTTTTATGTGTAATAGCACCAAATTGGGCTATATAGCTGGGAAAACAAACTTCCATGGAAAATACTAAATCAATGTTCATACTTGATAGCTTTGTTATGATTACTTTCATCACTGAGTGACAAGTTGTGTGTGTGAGAGTGATAAGAAAGATATGGAAATGGAGGGTGGAGAGAATAGAAAAGTCTCTGTAAAGGGTCCATGGTGGGAATTCAACAATGCAATTATTAATCAATGTACCCAAAAAAAGATGGGTTCCACCACAATCAAGCCCTTTAAAGAAGGATGGCTGATTTTATAGCACTCACTCATTGTTGATGTACTAAATCAGTATATTACAAATTAATGCACACACCCCTTTTTTTTTTTTTTGCCATCTTCTTTTGACCTTCTTTGGCATTATGTAAGAGAGCTGTAATGCTTCATAAATAATGCAATCAGAGCAGCTGAGGGGGTGAAAAAGAATTAAATCAGAGATTCTGTCACAGTTTTGTGCTTGGTGAAGATAGTTTTTGTTTACTTGGTTGAAACTTTAATGACTATTGAAATTCTGATTACTGGAAAACTTACAGCATATCTGTATGCCAAGGGTACTTCTACCCATAATAATATAATTATGTGCATAATCCAAGATATGATTTATTGTTCTCACTCTGTTATCCCTTCTCCCTCTCTTTCTCTCTTCCATACCATCTCTTATTGACTTAAACATCCAAAACCTCTAGTGTCTCACTTATAGGTGTACATGTTTCTAAACAACAAAACTATAGATATAAATTTCAAAATAGACAATGTCATATAATCGATCATAATCTAATAATCCTTGATAATCTTATCATAAGTTACCACGAAGTCTATTATCTAAAATTGAAAAACAGTTGATCATAATATGATTAACGTAAGTTTTCATTTAGATAATTTTGTTTTTCTTTTTATGTACCACTTTTAGCCATTGAAAGGTTGTTGGTGAATAATAAATTGAGCAGTTGATTTTCCCGCATGATTAGAATTTAATGAATAATTTGATCCCTCAAAAAAAAAAATACTATTACGATCTAACAAATTAAAATTAATATGAACATTTTTTGCCAATAATAATTTTTTTTCTAATTTTTAATTTTTCCAAAGCTTACTTTATTTTATAAAAAAAAATCCTTTCACTAGCTAATGACGTGGCACACACCGTTTATCTATCAGTACATTATTAATGACTGGCCAAAATCTTCTGGTTCTTTTTATTTTTTTAATCTAATGTGGATCTTTGTGAACGAAGCGCGGCACTGTTATCAAATATGGGAGGAGCAGGCGGTGACTCAACAGGGTGCAAGAGGCTCCAGAAGGCTCTATGCGAGTGCCACCAACGTTTCGGACCGGGTGCGACGCGGGACGCTGCCTGCCGGCACTTGAACCGAGCCTTAGCGGAGTGCTTGGTCTCCGTGCTGTGCCCCGCAGAGTCGGAGGCGGTTAGGACATTGTGCGCCAGCGGGGGGACCCGCCTGAAGCGGTCCCAGTGCCAAGAGGCTCGGCTGTCTCTCTCCGTCTGCATCTCATCTCATCAACAAGATTGATTCTTTCTCGATTCGGTCGTCTTCGCATATCGAATTTACCTTTTTGCCTTCAATTGAATGTTATTCAAGTAATTTTCCTGTGTTGTAATAGTACTTCCGAGGCAGAGGCCAAATATAATGTACAAAGAGAAAGAAAGAAATAATACGTATGCAGAATTTCTTGTGGATTTTGTTGTCACTATGATAATAATAGACAAATCTGGTATTTGTCTCTTACCCGACAAGTGGACGGTTCTCTTATTTACAAATTAATAAATATTTATAGATATTTATTTATTTATTTTGAGTAGTCCCACAGTTTGTCACATACTCCGGATATATTGAAGCACAACAGTGCCATTCTTATATTTGGTTAGTGAGATAGCTGTGTTGTCTGGCAATTAGATTACATGGATGTAATATGTGATATAACTCTTTCTTTTCTCTCCTCATAAGCCTTACATCCCCAGTGAAAACGTGAGATTCCATATCTTGTACAACCACCAAATACTAACACCACCATTTTTGGGCAGCTAAGCCTTTAATTGCTGGTACCATGTTGTTGTTTCTTTCTAGACAAAGGTGGGAGGAGGAAGTGGACTTGCATGGCTGTGCATACTTCTAAATCAGCAGGTCATCAATGGGGGAGGAGCAAGCTGTTGACAGGGGTTGCCATGCCAGCTTCTGGAAATCTGCCTTCTAAGTTCTAATAAACCTTCATTCTCTTGGGTTTTCTTTTAGCTAAATATACTTGTTTTTATGTTCTCGAATATTTCCAGGGAAATGACTGATGGGTTATGGTCTTTGCTTCTGCATTTCAACCATTTTGATTCACTCCAGGAAACAGCTAGACCTTGCTGTTTAATCAAGTTTTTAGCCTGCAAGGGGATACTACAGGGTTTTAACTTTGAAGACCAAGCAAGTCCCGGACCAAGCTTGAATAGTAAAACAAAATCCTATATAAATGAAAAGATCAAACTGCCACTGCTCCTCCCAAAGAGAAGGGAAAAACCCACCATGCTGTTGTTGTTTCCGCTGTTTCTGCTGGATGATAAAAAACACATCTAGTGCTAAACAAAAGTTTCGCCTAAAACATTGATCTCAAAGTTCAGTTCATCTAACCTCAACTACTTATCCCACATTGAAATCCAGTGTTATAGTAGCATATTAACAGATAACTTCAACTGTCCCAGCCGTTCAACCAAAGAAAACAAAGTTCCATAACTGAGAATGAATATTTCGTTATTTTTTATCACAAATGATAACAAGGCCTGAAAAGATGAGGAGAAGACAGTTTATTACTAAAGAAAAAACTTCTTTACGTGCACTGGAAACATCAGAGGTACATGACATAATATGCTTGTAGTGTATTTGTAGAGACAGACATTATTCTGATACAACAAAGAGCATAATGAAGTGACCAACATTAAAACTTTGTTACTCTTCTTTTCTTTTCTTTTTTTTCTCCTTCCATTGTGTTAGAAAACGTACTCCTATGTTGTAAAAACCTTTATCTAAGAGAGTAGATACCTCCTTTTTTGAGAATTAACTCATCTTCACAGATGTGAGGAGAGAAGTTGTCTATACGAACAACGAGCATCACAGCATCACCCACCAAAATACAGAACAGCTTACAGTCTGGGATAGATACAGTCTGGGATACATAGAGTCTATGCATAAAATCTTGCTCGGTCATGTGGAGAAGAATAATCAAAATTTGGGCCAAGAGGAATTATCCCAAAAGGATTTATAGAAGGCTGGCTTCCATAGTAATGCTTCTTGATGTGTTGCACATTCACTGTACTGCTCATGCCAGGAATTTGGTAAATGTCTTTGGTATAGTTGAACAAATTTGGGTACTCCCGCAGAAGCTTCTTGTTGCACTTGAAATGAACTGCATAGACCTGTAAGAACAACAAACTCATTGTCAAAATGCATCTTAAGATTTTTCCTTCTTTTTTCTGAAAAGAAAAATGGAACCTTTTCCTTTGCCTCACAATAATATTCCTATTTGAGAAAAATGTGAAAGATTAAGATGTTCTAAACTAAAAGAGACATATCAAATATTAGAAAGCTGAATGGGCAAATAAAATACCTCATCAAATCTTATGAGGGTAACAAAAAGTCGAACATCAGCCTCAGTCAGAATGTTTCCACAAATGTACCGCTGCTTGGAAAGAATCTCCTCACATTTGTCCAAAGCTTCATATAATTGTTTCACAGCCTGATGGTCCAATGAATATACTTAAGAAAAGAATTTATAAAAGACGAGCTCTTTCAAGGATGTAAAGACTAAGAAGTCCTACATTAAATAGAAGAAAAATTACCACACAAAAAGTACCTCATCATAAGGCCCTTGCTTTCTTGCAAACCCACATTTGTAAACACCATTATTTATTCCACTGTATATCCATTCATTTGTCTCATCAATTTGAGCTCTCAAATGAGGAGGATATAGGTCCAAAGCAGGATTCTCTGCTATATCATTGAATTCAGTATTAAGCATGCGGATTATCTCTGCACTCTCATTACTAACAATAGTCTTGAATTTCTTGTCCCATAGGACCTATAAAAAACATAAAGCACCAAATGAACTAAAAGACTTAAACTTTGAAAAGAAACAATAAAACAGAGCAACAGAGAGCTAGAAAGTGCTTTTAATTTTTGAACTTACAGGAACTGTGTACTTCCCAGTATAGTTTGTACTTGCAAGCTCATATAGTTCCCTTATACTCTTTGCTTCATTAAAAGGGTCAGGTTCAGCACCTGGCTCTTCTGTATTAGAGGTGGGAAAAACCCATCCCATATGCTCATCAGTTTCCTTTGTTCTCTCCCATATAGTTTTGACTGACTGTTCAGCAATTGAAGGAAAAAGATAGTTAGCTTATCGACAGATTGAGTCGAACTACAATAGCTTAAAAGTCATAACATGATTTACCAACCGTGAAACTGATGGCTTTGTCAAGCCCTTTGATCTTCAAGAATGCAAGGCACCTGGAAGCCCAAGGGCAAGCATAAGATACATACAGATGATACCTTCCTGACTCAGGAGGAAACTGAGAATTTGGGTCACGAGAGATGATATTACGAAATGTTGAAGCAGTTCTCATAAAAGCCCCAGAATCTGACATTTCATCCAGTGCAGATCGAGCCATTTGAAAAGTGCGCTGAAAAATGCATCACTTCAGAAATTATTATAACTTCTCAAAGCCCAACAAATCATGCCATCTTTAAGATTCAATTAATAGGCTAGAAAACTTCTCAACCCTAAAACATACAGTGTGGTCTTTTCTTTTCTTTTTCCCCCATAAAATTTATATCTCTTCCATTTGAGTTCTTCCTGTCCTGGATTTTATTTTTCTTTCCTTTTTCTTTTCAGATTTTGTAGATTGTTACTTCAATCCGCAAATATAAATTTTCATCAAGGAAACTAGACATAAACTAAAAGAACTCATTCAGCTATTAGCTGGAGATGATAATAAATTATAAAAAAGGTTCATTGCATGTGGCAAATCATACAAGGCAATCAATGGAGACTTCCATATGATGCACAATAAATAACCATTTTATCTTACTAACAGCTAACAGCTAAAACAGATCTTTTCAAGCAATAAAGCATTGAGATCAAGTTCAGCCTAAAACCAGAAATTGTTTTTACTCACACAGACAGGGTTTATACTTAAATAGACAAATATATATATGGTCTCGATTCTTTCAATATACACCAAAAACTAACTAATACTGCTACTCTATACCTCATTAGTCATACAAAAGACATGACTTTCTCAAAAGTGTACAGACATATTATAAGATCCATTATTATGAAGAGAAATCTAAATTGCAATAATAACCCAACAAAGAAGAAACCTTTCTTTCGTGGAAGCAAATGAAATATTCAAGAGTAGCTAAAGGGACTAACAGCAGTGATGCATCTTATAAACCTGAACCCAGAAAAAGAGAGACAAGAGGATCAAATTAAAGCATAGCTCTTACCTTGAAAGCAAAAAATGGGAGAGAGGATGAGTTGTTTACACCAAAAGCTGATGGAGTTTTGCAAAGGAAAGTGAGCATGGCCTATTATAAGGTTTCCTTTTTCTTTTTGTTTTTTTAATTTTAATGTGTGTTTGTGTTCCTATAATACCCTTTTATCTTGGATAAGGCAGATTCAATGCAACAAAGCTGATGAATCTCATGCTTGAAGTATATAATGGCAAGATGTGACAAAAGCAAGGGACACCAAAGGCGTCAGCCATGAGATCAGAAAAAGGAAGCATCTTTGACTAATATATTTTACATGACGCGGCTAAGACAATTATTCAAAAGCAAACAAAGTTCTTGACGAAATCCTGACATCATATCAATTTTGACTTCCATCACAATTGGATTTGGAAGGTTTAAAAAGATAAGGACGGAAAAACTGTTCCCTTCAGGTAGCATGATTTTGGAGGTTAAGAGGTTTAAATACTGAAACATAGGAATTCTAGTAGTATCAAGTATGCATTTCAAGTGGTTAATAAGAGTCAAGTATCAGACAACTAGGTAACTCGTCTGTGTTTTGATTGATTCCTCGTATGTTAACAAAGGTTGCAACCACCGCACCACACCACCCCCCCCCCCCCCCCCTTTTTTTTTCTTTCTTATAACAAAGCCATCTTTCTCTGTCACCCAGGTCCCCATTCCCAGTCCTAAGATCCTATTTAGAACCTCTGCTAAGACTTGAGAGGATAAACACGAGCAAATCAGGCTGCCTTCAACGTGATTTATGCAAACTTCCTTTTCTCTTTTTTATATTTTTGGTATTGAAACGTTAGTTTAAAGATACAACAGTACACTCCTCATTACTCGCAAAAACACCAGCTGACAGTAGAAATGCCAATAGAAGGCTGAAGAATCTTGCAGTGCCGAAGGAAAGGGATCAAAAGATTCAACTTCCTTTAAAAGTCCTCGCAATAGATTCACTTCCCAGGAGAACTTCATGTCTTTCATTCAACCTGCTCTGGCAGCCAGGTTGCTAACCAATTCCTTTAGAGATCCTTTCATTCAGGTCAGAAACAATGGCAAACTTGTCAGTCTCATAACATGCAGTCATGAATGCTGCCAAAGTTACACGATCAACATTGTGATCCTTATCTAATGACCTATGAAAGAATAAAGCTGCTATGCCTACTTTCTTCTCACTACAAAGCTTTCTGATCAAGGTGTTAACTGTCCGCATCCAAAGTTTTTTCTCTAACCTTTCCAACATAACCATGGCAATGGCAGAATCACCTTTCTTGCAATACTCATAAGCTATTGTCAACCGAGTTACTTCGCATGGAGAGAGCCCCTTGTCCATCATAGTCTCGTATAACTGGCATGCCTCCTCCAACCTAGACTCTTTACAAAGTCCACTGATCACAGTTCCATATGTGATGCTATCTGGTACACAACCGTGGTCATTCATCTGGCTGAAAAACTTTAGTCCCAAGCTTACATTTCCAACTCTGCAGTACCCACATATCATGGATGTGTATGTTTCCTTGGTTGGAACCAATCCAAGCCTCAAAGCTTCCTCAAAAAGGTTCTCACTTTCTTTCATTTTCTTTTGCTTACAGAATGAAGCAATCAATGTGTTATATGAATACATATCAGGCTGGAGGCCAACTTTAACCATCTTACAGAAAAATGCCATGGCTCGGTCAGTATCAGCATGCTTGCAATGCTCAGTAATGAGAATGGTATATGTAACTCTATCAGCTTGCAATCCATGTAGAAGGCCATCCCTAAACAGTTCATGGGCTTCTTCAACCCTTCCCTTCTTACAGAGGCCATCAATAATTGCATTGTATGTACATATATTTGGAGCAAAACCTTGTTTATCCATTACATCCATAAATTCATACGCTCGTTCAAAATTTCCCACTTTGCAATGGCCATCAATAAGAGTGGTATATGTGTTGGTGTTAGGAACCAATCCCTGCTCTTTCATTCTGGTCAACAACATCTCCGCCCGATTCAACTTCTCCTCTTTGCAATATCCACTGATCATAGAAGTATATGTATGCACATTCGGCTTGTAATTATCACTCCTAACAAGCTTAAGGAACAACCTAAAAGCTTTCTCAGTCCATCCTTTCCTGCAAAGCCCGTCAATCAAAGCAGTATGTATATACACATTAGGCTTCCACCCTTCCCTAACCATTTCTTCCAATTTTCCAAAGGCTTGCTTTATACTACCCCTCTTACACAACCCATTTATCAAACAGGAGTAGTTAATCAAATTTGGTTTAAACCCCATCTTCACCATCTTATCAAAATACCAGGATGCTCTACTTGCAAAACCCTTTTCACAAAACAAATTAATAACCAATGTGCAAGTAGCATTATCAACAAGGAACCCTCTTCCAAGCATTTCAGTCAACCATTTATCAACCTCTGAAACCGTCCCCATTCTACAATAGCCAACTACCATCAATTTATAACTACTAAAGTCCCCACACACACCTCTCTCAGACATTTCATCAAACACTTTCTCCAAATAGTCAAGCAACCCCATTTCGACACCAACCCCCAAAATACAATTCAAGGTTTCAGCTTTCGGCTTCAAACCATGATTTTGCATCTCAAAAATCATCTCAACAGCCTCCTTCAACCTCCCAACTTCAGCAAAACTCCTCACAAGACACTGCATTACTTCATTGGCTTTGTCAAAGTTGCCATTTTTAATCAAAGAAGTGGCAGTTACAATGTAAAGTCTCATGAAAAGTCTAAACTTCGAAATCTCAAGTACCCAGTAAAAGAAACTTAGAGCAACCATGGAACCAGCTTCATTTGCTAGAGAAGCAACAATGGAAATGGTTTGTTCATGGGTCAAAGAATAAGGATTGATGTTAAGGCTGAGCTTTGGAGATGAAAATCTTAAGTGGGCTTGTTGTTGATAGGATTCATAGACTTGAGAACAGATTGTTTTGATAAAAAACTGGGGTTCTGGTGATGGTGTAGGAGTTTGGGTATCAATAAAATTTGTATCAAAATGGAGATAAGATGGGCTGAGAGTGAAGAGGGGATTGGTCGATAATCTAGGTTTAATTCCATGAAATCTAAGAATCATTGACAAATGCCAAAGAAGGATGCTTATGAAAAAATAAAAAGATAAAGAGTAAACTAGTCTGTAATTTACAATTCAATACAGAAAGCCATCAAACGAGCAAATGTATGACATGAAAATGTAAACCTTGGAAACAAGCATTGTAGAAAGGAAACTAAAAACAAAAATGGCGCTGTGATGACCATTCTATTGGGAAAGTAAATAGTAGCAGCAGGATTATTATATGTGAAATGGGTTGGGCCGTACTTATAAATTCTAATGGATTTCATCAGCAGGTTGGTTCTTGCTTGTCATAATGTGTCAGGTCCAAAGCATCACTCCTGTGTACCACTTCGTTTGTTTGCGAAGCAGCCGAGAGCCTAACCCAATGACTTCAACACCCAAAACTTGAAATCAAAATAATAATAATAATAATAATAATAAAATATTTTTATTTTTTAAAAATTTTGATAAAATTGTATAAAAGTTCATTACTTTTTAAAACAGATATTTTATTTTAAAAAATTATATTTTACTGGATAAATAAATTCAACTATTAATTAATTGTTAGTATTTTTGTGAACTTGTTAACATGACACAGTAAAAAAATAATTTTAACTTTTATTAATTTTTATAATTATTATTATATAATTTTTGTATTAATTTTAAAAAAACTCTCCAATTTTTAAAAAATATAATAATAATTTTTAAATTTAATAAAAAAAGATATTTTAATTTTAAAGATATTTATATTTTTTTAATAAAATATCCATTTTAAAAATTAATGGACTTATTTAAAATTTCACAAGCATCTCTTTCTGCCACATCAGGCACGAAGCCAGCATGGCAGCTTACGGACATGCAAAAGCTAGGGTGGTGAGAGAAGCCAACCACAATGTGTACTTTGTTAATCATAATGCTAATCTTCCCTAAACCTGCCATCTTTATTCTGATTCTGCCCATACTAATTCTGGTGATCCATTTTCACTGTCTTAGTGTCCTAGATTAGCAGAGACAAGCCTATATTGGTTTTGATTTTTTTATTATCTTTTCTGGTATGATTATATCTGAAGGTTTATCAAGTCTTTTCTATGTTCTGTCAACCCTCACTCAAAATTGTAAAATTCTTTATTAACTCTTGACACCAAGATTAAAACAAACAAGTTTGTAGTATTAAGTAACCAAAGCAACCTAACTCTTTTATTTTGCACGTGAACTTTGGAAAATTTCCCTGGTACATTGCACCGATTACAAGTTTTACATACATTACTCATTAACACATCATTGTATAACATAAAATAATCTTAGGATTAATTAACATTATATATATAAACCAGGATCCTTTAAAAGATTTTTCTAGCTTACTAAATTGTACATGTTCCTAGACACATGTATCTACTTGGAGCTTACTTATTCAATGTAGATAAGAAAAAGATTCGTTTTGGTTTATATAATTAGAGAGGCAAAGAAGAACAAATCCTATCTGCAATGGCTCGTTTGTAAATAAGATGTAGATAGGCTTCTTCAGCAATGGTTTATTTTGTATAAATTGACATGCTCAGCAAAGCTAATTTGTTGTCTTGTTCCCTACCAACATCATCGTTCATTCCCAGTCTAATGTTTTTCATTAGCATTTCTTCTTTTCATTAGTCCATGTTCAGTTTAGTAGTGGATTTTTACTAACAAAAGGCAACCTGACATAAAGTTGATAGTCCACCACACATAAACAACTTTACATGTTTCAGTTGATTGCTCCTTGATGATCGCCAAACTGACACAAGCAAAAGCAGGAAAGTGGCCTGAGATGCTATGCAAAGAGAGGAGAGCAATCGAATGAGCAGAGTAAATGCAGAATGCAGCTACAACTCTCTGGATTCTGGCATAATTTTTGGTAAGTTTTATGAAGCAAGTGAAGAATAAGAATTTGAATATCTTAATGAGCAACTTCTGACTTATATAGCAAGCATAATTTCACAGCTGAAGAAACAGGAGGATGAGGAGATAAAAGCAGCCCAAGACTTATGATTGCAGCTGATATTACAAGCTTGGAAAAGTGACCCTGGAAGTGGGAAGGGCTGACATATGCTTTTTCAGATCACGAAATGGTCCATCTTTACCACTTTAAACCATTTCCTTTGATGATGAGGTGGGTGCAAGGGGTTCTCCCTTGTTCGGAAATCAATCATCCCCTATAATTAAGGCATGGGAACTGGGAAGCCGAAGATGCTTATGCTCCATCACATGCATCTCCTTGCCTTTTTGCATGATTGCAAAGTACTTATTTTTTTCCGCAATAATTAACTGTTAAGGAAAAAACTACCGTAATCAAGTGGCACATGTTTCTTCTGTGAGTTCTCAGGTCATCCAACCCCACATATTAATGGAATTAATTAATCCAAAAGCAACTTGCCAGTCCACTTCATTGCAGTTCAAGACAAATACACCAGTTTACCAATTGAGTAAGCTAACTATTTTCTTCTGTTCCAAGCATTGAAACTTGGTTCTTTGAGGAAATTCCATATTGGAACATATCCTCCATTTTGACTAATTCTCTTTAATCTCTTTAGAATCATACAATCCTTGAAAGAAACTCAATTCTAAGTATAGACAATCTTGTGAATAGATAAACTATGAGAGCTGTGAAATTGAAACACAAAGTGGGTAAATCTTTCTGTATTTTTTGCAGTATTATTTATATGTTTGAAAATTTAGTTCCCCTAGAAACACAGATAAGTCAAAGATATTGAAAGAGAAGAGGTGTAGTGTAAAGCGGAGAAGAATAAGAAAAGGTATCACATGCTTGCTTTTACCGAAGGGTACATCCATCATTTAGTTCCACTCTTCTGGTTTTGACTCTCATCGCTTTTCTCTTATTTAATTTCGCCACTTTTACGCTAATCACAACTTAGTCAAGGGTATCCATTCCAGATATATAGTGAGTTAATAATGTCTCAACCTGTAGGAGGGCAATGCCTGTGGACTATCAATGGTTTCCAGGACAAATGGCATTTGTGAAAACTTTAAATACGTAATTGAATTTGTTATAAGGCATTCATTATTAAACAAACGATGGGAAAAATATCATCATCTCAAGGAGCAAGGTTATGATCTAATCCAGTTTTTGCCTGAACTATTAAGGGTTGGCAAACTGGTAGATGGAGTCATTAAGGATTAAGAGAGAGGAATCAGAAGCCAAAGGTCCAGTATCAACTGCCCTAAGTGTTTAAAAAAAAAATAGTTCTTTGTTGATCCCAAAACTCTACAATTACTTGATTGAGGGAAGCGCAAATATATAATATGGTTTGTTAGCCCTACTCCTTTATCTAATATGTGAATGAGAATAAAAAACAGAAAACAAAAGGGGGAACAACATTGTCATCATTAAAAAGTAGACAAGGATGGACATTGAATTATGTAAACATGCAAAACAGTGTCCAACACAGGGAAAATAATAAAGAGGAATCTCAACCACCCTCCATTTTATTCACATCCTTCCTTCTATAAGAAATCTCTCCTCTTAACTGTCACAACCCACAACATTCAAAGAAACAGGCAACACCAAAAATGCACAAGCTCTCTTGGTATGTTCTCTTGCTATCACTCCTTTATTTTCCTCCGGCTCTTTCATGGAGTCAAGACACTCGATTTAACCAAGCTGAGAACTATGAAGGTTCCTCAGACCTAGTTAACCTTGAGTACCACATGGGTCCTGTCCTTGCATCCCCTACCAATCTGTACATAATCTGGTATGGTCACTGGAATCCAACCCACCAAGCCACTATAAGGGATTTCCTCTATTCCTTGTCTTCTTCAGCTCCTTACCCTTCTGTTGCTGATTGGTGGAAAACTGTCAGGCTCTACACCGACCAAACAGGGTCAAACATCACCGGTAGCATTTCCCTTTCGGGAGAATTCTACGACTACAGATATTCCCATGGTGGTTATCTAAGTCGTTTATCAATGCAGTCCATCATCAAAACTGCAGTCACTTCCTATCCAAGGCCACTGCCCCTCAATCCTCGCAATGGCCTCTATTTAGTGCTGACTTCTTCTGATGTCCAGGTTCAGGATTTCTGCAGGGCAGTCTGCGGCTTTCACTACTTCACCTTCCCAACCATTGTTGGCGTAACAATGCCCTATGCTTGGATTGGTTATAGTGGAACTCAGTGTCCAGGCATGTGTGCCTATCCATTTGCCTGGCCTAATTACTCAGGGAAGCCGCCACCAAGCACAGATGGAGGTAACAACATAATGCGCTCGCCGAATGGGGATGCGGGAGTAGATGGAATGATCAGTATTATAGCTCATGAGCTCGCAGAAGTGTCAAGTAACCCGCTGGTTAACGCATGGTATGCCGGAGATGATCCAACTGCACCTACAGAAATTGCAGACCTGTGCCTAGGTTTGTATGGTTCTGGTGGAGGAGGTGGGTATGTGGGTAAAGTTTACAAGGATTCTTGGGGGAACGGGTACAATTTGAATGGAGTTAAGGGAAGAAGATTTTTGGTGCAATGGGTGTGGAATCCTGTGAAAAGAAGATGCTTTGGACCTAATGCCATGGACTAGATGTGCAATATGTACAGAATTATAGACTGTTTCCTACTATTTAGTTATCAGTGAGGCAGGAAAAAAGGCCATGGGAATCATAGAGGGGTTGATTGGCACGGCAATAGAAAGAGTGAGCTGCCTTGTTGATAAATATTCTACTTTCAAGAAAGAGTGACGGAGGTGATGATCCTTTGCTTGTTTAATTCACATATGCTGTAGTGTATGCCAAAAGGATGTAGAGCAAACCACCGGCCACTATGTTCAGCACCTTATTCACATTTGCAGCAGAGTTTGAATAAACGAAACTTGCAGAATTCGACGACCCAAGATTTCATCCGAATATTATATCCATTAAAACACCACATTCTAACTTGAATTACTTTTGTGTTGGCTTTCACTGTTCAGTCAGAATTTTATCATGGAATTAGTCCTAACTCCTAACTACAGCTCACCCGAAGCTAACATAGATATCAGCACAATGTTAGTGTGATAGCATACACATCATCGATGAAATTGATTACAGTCAATAAAGAAACCCATGGAAAATTCAATAAGTATTATTCATTAACCATCCTATGCCTTGAAAAGGTGATGTATTATTTGCCTCTCAATGCCAAGGCACATATCCGCTGAACCTAATGAACAAATAAATTACAAAATGATTCTGATTTTGTATAAGCAGGACAGCCCTAATCATTTAGCTAAAATAAACAAATGAAATTACAAAACTGTACATCTATAAGAATTTTGAACAATCTCAAAATAACAGGAAGCAAGAGACTTTGCAACTGCCGGTTAGAGAAAAAAAATGCTTTGATCAATTCTTTGACAAGACTCAGGCCGAGGAGAGATGTGAAATTCACAATACATCAGAGCAATGAATACAGGGATAGTCAATAAGCCTGGCTACAAGGCTCTCTGGCTCCGGAATGAGAGCAGATGTCAAGCTGTTCCAAAAATGAAATGTAACGGACTCAGCCAGAATCTTTTGGAATAAAGCATCTTGTTGCGCTTTATCAGTTTCTGTCGTCGGTGCAACAAAGTATCTGTTTTATGGTCCAACTGAGTTATGGCAATTTAAGACTTCAAATAAAAAGAAGTGCAAAAAGTATAATGTAATGTGAACTGTGCAAAGAGACATAAGGCAAGCTAGTGAAAAATCTCTCATGCAACTACAATGTAAATTTGACCTCATGAGAATGCAATAGTGTGCCATGCAATACCTTGTACCGGATGTAGAACAAGTTCTGCAAGAGAAGATCACGGACAAAATGTTTTCTGGTAAAAAGTAGGTGTTTTTCCTAGGTTCTAACAGAGTTAAGCAAGGTGAGAGAAACACCCAACACACTTGAGACTATGGAAATATCAAAGAGATGGTCAAATGACTAAATTTTTCATCTTATAATAACATCTCTTCTTGGATTTGTCTAACCCTGGAAATCCGAGGATCCATTATTTAAAAAGGATTTCTAGCCAAAATCCTAGCAAAAAAGGCCCAGATAGTGGAACAGAAATGCCCAAAAAGAATATAATAATAAACAAAAACCAGTCACTCATCCTCCCACAAATTAATCATTTACTAAGGAGGAGCAAGAAAAGAAGGCAGTAGTAGAAGAAAGTTGAAGTTGGGGAGTATGGAGATGCTTCATTAGTAAGATTTTGCCATGATAAGAGCCAAATATACATATGATTTTAAACATGTATAGGTGTGAAGACATGTATATTTGTGCATACATGAATGTCCCCTAAAGTGCGTCTGAATTGTGAATTTTGTCCCATACATGCATTGAAAAGATCATTTTCAAGAGTTGCATATGAACATAGAACAGTACCTTGTTATATGCTGAGAACTAATAGGGAAGAAAACAAAGGAAGGCCGCACATTCAACTCTGGCTGATTGTTCAAAACCCTTTTTGCAACTCTTGATAAAAGATCAGCCCCATTCCATCTCAACTGGGTATCATCATACGTCATATAGAACTCCTTCAAACACTCCATTATGAATGGACTGCACAAGAGAACGCAAAAATCAAAGAAATGATTTGTTTGCTAGCATAAGGAAAACCAACAATCTGGAAAAAACATATTGAAAATGAAAAAAGCTTGTGATTCACAACTTCAAGATCCCTACCAAAACCCAGAGTGTCTCCACCCACCTACAATCCCTTCCACCTAAAACTTTGAGAGAGACTTCTCACTTCAGAAACTAGATATAAATTATGGACTGAAACAATTGTACCACAGTCATTCTTAAACAAGGTATCCATAAATATACAATTCCAAGAAATTATGAGAACAGGCCTCAAGACAGAATCGATAAAGATACAGCCTTCTATTGTAAAAATTATTCAGAGAGAAAAAAGAAAGAAGAATTTTCTCTTCAAAGAAATAAATATGAAGGTGCAAAAAACCAAAAAAACATGCTGAGAAGAAGACAGTTGCTCAAAGTGACAACACCCTTTAGACCAAAAGGCAACTTGGACTGTTATACCTAATACAAATATTGCTAATGAAAATTTTAAGAATTTATACAACAGAAATATATTGCTTGAAAAATCTAGGTATAAACAACAGTAATTTCAACCAAAATAGAAACTAGAAAATAAAATTTGAGCACACAAAAACCAAGTGCAGTCATTACCTTTGCTTTCTGAATGCCATTAAAGCTCCATTCAAAGAACTTCCAGCAAGCTGGTCTTCCAGGCCAATAGAATTATTGAGTGCCAATAATGGTTTCAGAACTATAATATCAGAATCAAGATAAATGCCACCATATCTGCAAAACAGACAAAAAAAGACATACTTGGAATAAGAGTACAAGGACAACAAAGACTGTAATCATTTAAGCTAAAAGATAGCAGTCTAACCAACTGAAGTCTGATATAAAGCAGTCCATTAAAACCAATGCTATAGAAAGTCCAACTTAAGTAGAAAGAAAACAGAGACTTCTTCATAAATCCTACACAAAAAGCACTGACTAGGAGTAACTACACCTCTACCATTTTAAAAACAAGACAGATGAGCTCAGAACGCCATATACACCCATCGTGTCCTCAACATTTAGTAGGGAAAACTACTTCCCTTCTCTATCACCTTAAGCTTGTGATGTTAGCAGTTAAATCCTCTTCTCCCTCACGGATGTGTCCACAAAAATCAAGCACATTTAATTTTGTGGACCAACAAATTTAATGCCTTAAATTATCAAAAAATCCAAAAGAGAAAAAAAAAAAGGGAAAGGAAATGAATTTCAGTACAGAAAAGAGCATAAATCATTGAACCAAGATCCAATTTCCAACATGTATGGCAGCAAATTGACAAGAAATTGAAAACTGCATTCTAAACTTCACAAAAGGAAATGCATAGACGAGCAAGCTTACTTGTAAAGAGCAGCAAGCCGCACAAGCTCACTATAATGGGTGGCATAAAACTTTGTCTTTCTCCATTCAAACCACACAGAAGCAAATGCATGGGTGAGTGTATCTTTCAACAATTCATCAAGGTTTGGCATTGCAACAGCAACTTTGTAACTGTGTGGAACAAGAAACCATATAAAACAATAAATATAATAAACAAAAATACAGAATTAGAACAAAACTTACCCATCTTTCACAAAGCTTTCTTTGAAAAAATCAAGCTCAATCGTTTCAGAGAACAATATGACACAAGCATCTCGATGCTGAGCAAGCAAACTCTCAAGCCCTCTTTGGTGCCTAACACTATACATCCACGGAGGGGAATTCCATATCATAAAAACTCTCACATCACACTTCCCTTTCCTTAAAAATGCATCCATGAAATCTGAAAAGGACAGCCTAGAATCTAATCCAGGATAGTAACCCCATCTCTTTCCATCCGCATATATGTGACCTGAAAACTCAGAGTTCATCTTATCAGCCTCTAAACGTCCATTCTTCACCTCATTCTTCCTTCTATTACTTTCATTAGTCTTATTCCCATTTGTATTGGAACTCGAGTCTTTAATACTATTTTCTCTTTTGCTCAACACATTCCTCGCATTATCGTTTTTCTTACCCTCACCGCCCTTTTTATCCTCTGACCCCTTCTCCAAAATCCCCAAAGGCTTCTTCCCAGTAAAAGGGACCTTCTTAAACTCACTCAAAATCCACTTTTGTACAATTCTATCCCCTCTAGTCAATCCAGTAACACCAACCCCATCAGGGTCTTGCAGCAAAGGATTATTCAAAGGATTCAAAACCTCCAAATTCGACTTAAACATCCTATCCCTTCTCAGAAAATCACCTTTCTTATCAAACCAATCCCCCCATTTCTCCCTCAAAGGATTCGCCTTTTTCCCACCGACTTTCTTCACCAACAAAGCATCTTCAACACTTTCCACTTCACTCATTTTCCTCCTAACTTCCTCATCCAATGGAATATCATCGGATCCAAAGGCGGTCTTAATCTTAACATCTTCTCCCAAAAACCCTTCGTTCAAAAAACCTCCATCGTAATCCCAATCTTCAATCGAACGTTTATTGGAAGCTCTTTTAATTGACCCGCTCAAATGGTCGAAATAAAAATGCCCAGATGAAAAGATCTTGTTTTTTTGATTCATTGTCGTGATTTCTTGTTCTTCCTCCAGCTCGATTTCGTTGTTGCTGTTGTCGTCTTCGGTTAAAACGGTGTCATTATCTTCGAGGGTGTCGAATTCGTCAATTTTGTCGTCGTTCGAGGTGCTGACGTCATCGTCGGAGTCGGAGAGGAGAGGGTTATTGGGGAAAGCGACGTCGTCGTTTTTGTCAATGGAAGAGTGGTGGGGATAGATGTGCGGTTTGGAAGAGAGAGAAAGGCGAGAGTAGAGGAGAGAGACAGAAAATAAGAGGAGAAGAGCTGAGATGGCGGCGCATACCTGCGCACCGTAACGCGGCCGCCGCCGAGATCGAAGATTTCTTAGCATTTCTTCTCGGTTAAAACACTAACGGAAGTCCGACATGCTATAGAAGAGAGAGAGAGAGAGAGAGAGAGAGACAAGAGAAGAAGAAGATGGACTGCGAGTTGCGACTGTACAAGAAGTGCTTAGCTTCGTTTGATGGGAAATAGAAAGTAAAAAATACGGCGAGCGTAAATTTAAAAATTACAAATAATTAAAAAAAAAAGGGGTTTCTCAACCATTCTTGATTATTTAATTAAGAAAGAAAGATATGCTAAGTTTCCAATTAAATCTTTGATAAATGAACCCAAAATTTGTAACTGAAATTTCAACTTCTAACAGTTTCTAAAGTGCATCTTCTTCACCGAATGAGTATTTAATCTCTTGGTATTGACATTGTTATATATCGAGAATCATGAAATACTCCTACATTAGACTCTTGATTCTAGTTGGTAAGATAAAATATCAAGAGGAAGCTATTTCTCGCACGGTTAACATTTGCGTCACAAATCTTGTATTAGTAAAATATTAAATGAATATTAAACTTACAAAAACCTTTTATCACTAAATAAATATTTTTTAAAATGTGAATATGATATCAAAATCTAGAAAATCTACTTATTTCTTCACTAATATAAAACTTTTTATCAGACAAACCTGAATTAAAGTGAGTCTTACTTTTTATGTGAAAAAAAGTTCATGTTCACTTCGATTAGAAATGAGATGAATTTTAAATTTCTAAATAAATATTTTATTGCACTTAATAGACCTATATTTTGTAAATGTGAGTGTCACCACCCACTTCCCATGAATCGAACCTATGAATGCAAAGGCTTCATACCAAGGAATCACCAGTAAGCAACCAAAACAGGAAGGAAAGCTTTCTTGATGCAATTAAAGACAGTAGTAACAGACGATGCCATGGAATATCCATCATGTTCTCTTTGACAAACTAGAGCAGAACTGAATTTTACCCAAGAAAAAAAAATCTTCGACTAACCAAAAGAAAAGAACTTTCTTAAGTTGTAGTTAGCAATGCTGTTGGACGAAATTCGCATCCCTGTTAGAACATTTTGGGCAATTTCCAAGGGTAAAAAGAGCAAGGATAGTCCATGAACCTGTATATATTTGTCTGCTTTCATCATTCCCACCAATGTAAGTAAGTTCATAACCTTGACTTTGAGTTTTGGTTGCATAAGACGGTCTTTTGTTGCCTCATGGTCATGTCACAACTGCTCCAGCAAATCTTGTCGCTGTCTTCAACAATTTGACTAAAACCCATTTTCACAGCTTTCACCTTCACTGTTTGTGAGAAGTACACCTCCACATCTAACATTTCCATCATGTATTTCTTGCCGATTCTTGCATATTGAAGCAGTTGGTTGTTTCAAAAGTTGACTCACATTGTCTCTCACCAAATCCAAAAGATTGCTGCTGTTTGATTTCTTGAGATTCCCATTTCTGCAAAAATTGTACATAAAAGTACAAGGCCTCCAGGAGGTCCTTCCTAATTTAAAGTTCTGATTCCCTTTAGTTCACATTGCTTATGGATATCTCACCACCAGCAGGTTAGATGTCATTGATCTGTCCAATATTGTGCAACAACTCACTCTTTGCAACTCCATTAGCATCATTGTCTTCACAAATTTTTGGAGATGAATCATGATTGGAATGGCTCACATTATTTCGCTCTTGGAATAATCCATCCATCCCTAAATCTCGATTACTCAAATCTTGCTCAATTTCTTTCCGCAGGTCCCTACAAGACACAGAAGTCATACTTGAGATGCCATGATTTTGTGATGATTCTTTTCCATCTTCATCAGCACTTCCCAAGGCAATTAAGCTTTCCATACTGAATTGTTCTGAGTTTGAGCCGCTTCCCTTGTCAATGTTGCCTTCAACAGCAGTCTGGCACATCGCATTTGGCAATTTAACATTTTGCAATATATCATCTTCATTTTCGTGGCAAACAGAAGCCTTAATACTTTCAGCATTTGTACTGACAGAACATCCTATTGAGGATGCCATTAAATTTTCTCGAGCATCACCTGATATGCCTCTCTCAAATGACTCATTCTCACAGAAGTTTGGCCTAATCAATTTTCTCCTTTTTCCCTGTGAAGCTGATGCACTCTTGTTCTCCAGACTTTCACAATGGTTTCCAGTCTTACCATCTTCAAGGTCCTTTCTCACCGCACGACGACGTCTGAAATCCACAAAAGTTGTCTCTTCAGTTTTTTGGCTGCTATTCTCCTTGCTGAATCGGGCAGGCTTCAGGTTCATCTCCTTTGAGATCATAGCCAAGCTTTCCTTCTTGGCAGCCTGTTTTTTATCCCTAAAGCTGGCAGCATTATCATGTTGCTTGACTAACTGTTTAGATCTTGTCTTCCTCCAATGCTTGTGGCTATGGTGCAGCATGTCCATGACTTCATTCACTGAAGTATTCCTATCGATGTCAGCAGTGCCAGGAGTGGAGTTACTTTCTTGTTCATGTACTTTAGGAGGCAAAGCTAAGCGAGAAAACACACTACCCCTTTTCTTCCGGTGATCGGGATATAAGCATTCAGAATTCTGATATGCCATAGGATTCAAAGAAGAAACTTCA
>NW_018397267.1:4168851-4244836 GCF_002168275.2 Theobroma umbraticum | reverse complement strand
ATAATAAAAAATATAAATATATTAAATTTGTATTTTAATTACTAATAATAATTTTAAAAATTAATATTATATTCTCAACAAAATATTTATAAATCAAACGTTACAATGTTATCTTATCTGTAATTTAATTATTATTTTACTTATATACTAAACATTGTAATATTATTTTCTCTGTAATAATATTACTTACAATCATATTACCTATAATCATATTACCTATAATCACATTACGATGTAAAATAATAAATCCCACTTAATTGAGATGTCACTGACATAAGCGTACGCAACCCTTCCACCTAGCTCTGGGGTTGAGCTTGCGGCCCTTAGATGACCCAAAAAGTTTGGAAATGGGTTTAACAAAGCCCAGCCCGGCCCAATTCGAATACCTTCTTCCCCAGCAAGAAAACTTCCGATCTAGCAGCTACAAAAGGTCGCTCTTTTCTTATTCTCTTCCCACTCAAAGGACACCCAAAGTAAATCCCTTTGCTTTCTCTTTCATTGCAATCTTCGTTTTCGCTACTCTTTTTGTTAACTATTTTTCTTTAATTTTTGTTTTCCGTTTGTTCAGGATTTTAAATTTTCGCATTTTTGTTTCTCCGTAAATCAAAACCATGGGTGACAGTCAATATTCCTTTTCTCTCACAACATTCAGGTATTTCTTCATCACTTAATAGTATTATTAGATGAATCATTTTTTCGTTTTTTTTTCTCGAAAAAAATTTATATTATTTTTTGTGCTTTTGAACAGTCCTTCAGGAAAGCTAGTTCAGATCGAGCACGCCTTGACGGCTGTCGGGTCGGGTCAAACATCGCTTGGAATCAAAGGTTTATTTTTATTTTTTCCTCGCTTTTCTTATTACTTTTTTTTTTAAAGACGGGTTTAGGGGTTTAGAAATAGTGAAATAATTGCTGATGGTTTCTTTTCTTTTTTTTGTTGCTTATGATTACAATGGGTATAATTTGATGATGGGTTTTGAATTGCAGCTGCTAATGGGGTTGTTATTGCTACTGAGAAGAAATTGCCTTCAATCTTGGTTGATGAAACTTCTGTGAGTATATTATTTATTACTCTTCCGTTATAATTCGCATATTTTTTTAGAAAAAAAAGTAATTTTTAGGTTAATCGAAGAATGAAATGACTTGAAACTATGTTGCCTTGACCATGGTGTCAATGCAAGCTTGGGTATTGGGTTCTGACCCTCCAAAGATCAGGGAATAGTTAAATGCACCCGAGTCTGAGCAATGCAAACTTGCAATGATTGTATGTGTTTTGCCATTATGATTTTTGTTTCATGAAAGTATGCAAGTCTATGGCTGTTTTACTAAACCATTTTTTAATTTATATTATTATATAAAAGCGAACTGATAATTAATGATGCTTAGTTTTTCTCTTCCACGTTCTGGCAGTTGTATGTCCCAACTGATGAGCAGTTATTAATTACAGTGAATTTGGTTGTTCAATGTCTGATTTCAGGTTCAGAAAATACAGTGTCTGACGCCAAATATTGGAGTTGTTTACAGGTTTGGTTTTATCTCTACAAGTATTTAGAAAGCTCAGTTATTTAGTTTTTTGGCTGGGAGACATGTTCAATAAGATTAGCGTGTAGGTATACATTACCTCAAATAAGGCTTGATTATCAACCAAACTTTTACATCCATGATTATCTTTATGTTTTGTCAATGACTTAAGTAAGTACTGGTTGATGTGCATCTCTGACATGGTTGACTTGGCAAACTAGAGGGTTTTGCTGGAAGCACTATAAACATTTCAACTTCATGTTTCATAAGGTGGTCCATCCTAGAAAACTGTTTTTCTAAATGTTGGATAACAAGTACATTGCCTGCCTTGTGTCTCATGGAAGTTATTCTCCGTTGAAAAGTTTTTACTTTTATTTTTTTGTTCTATGATTAGGGAGATTATCTCTACAGATTTAGTTGATGGAGATATAAAAAAACATGCTACTCATAAAGAAATGTTCAGTTATGATCTCATTGTCTTGTCAAGTCTTGTAAGAAAGCTTTTTAAGTGGTTTACCACATAATATGGGCACTTTTATATGGTTTGTTATCTTTGCTGGCCTCCATGCTACATCATCATTTACATGAGGCTTTCTTTCATTTATCTAATGTTGGATTAGATATTGCTATCTCCAAACAAAGGAAAGGAGACTGTGCTTTTGATTTTGGAAAAGAAGATTGTGCGTGTAGAAAGTTAACATGCATTACTGTTTACCAAAATAAGTAGGTGGGATTGTTAGGCTTCTAAATAAGTATACTTGTAATTTGTGTTTTAATCCAGTCCTTTGCTGCTAATATGACTTCTCGGTTGATGATACTTATATATATATATATATATATATATATATTCATCCATAAATTCTAATACTGTTCTGCAGTGGTATGGGTCCTGATTTTCGAGTTTTGGTTCGGAAAAGTAGGAAGCAGGCAGAACAATATCATAGGTTGTATAAGGTATCGATGGCTCTGAATGATATTTAATTTGTTTAATTTACTTCATCGGGCATCTGGGAAAATTAATCTTGGATGAAATAATGGACTTATCCATACATTTACCTTTATGCATTTTATTCAACAACTGCATTTTTTAGTTCAAAAATAAAAAGGCTATATTTTGTTGTTTCTTGCATGATTTTTTTAACTTGTGTGCGGATTTTGTTTTTGCAGGAACCAATTCCAGTAACACAACTTGTAAGGGAAACTGCAGCTGTTATGCAGGAGTTTACACAGTCTGGGTAAGAATTATGTCCTTATGTACTTATGACAAGGAGTATGAGGAGTCTGAATGATTTAGGAGTTTGGTAGTCTCTTATCAGTTGTGCTTTTCTTCATGTTTGCTATTGATTTGTAAACTAGCATAGTTTTATTTAGCCAAAAAGAAAGTAGTATGATTCTAATATAAGGTTTTTTCTTAGAACTTTTTTCAAATACAATTTTGGTCTCAAGATTTTTGCATGATGTGGGCTGAAATTGGAACAAGTGAATGGAATTTTTGAGAAAAATGCAATTTTATAGATCCCTACTTTTTCACATGCATTTCAACTAAGGAAATTGCTGCTACATTTTGGGTCAATCTGAATTGGACCAAAAAGTGGAAATTGAAAATTGAGCAATCCTCTGGACTTGGTAGTTAAGTTTGATGTATCTTTCTTTTTACTTCATAGTGGTGTAAGGCCTTTTGGTGTATCTCTACTGGTTGCTGGATATGATGACAATGGTCCACAATTGTATCAGGTATTTCTCATAGCTAATATTTATTATAAGATCACAAGTAGAGATTGCATAGAATGTGTCATTTGCTTTTCAGCTGTATGATTCTATTCTTTTTGGCTAGGTGGATCCGTCTGGTTCCTATTTCTCATGGAAAGCCTCAGCAATGGGGAAAAATGTCTCAAATGCAAAAACATTTCTTGAGAAGAGGTATCTGCCCTAGAATCTGGTTCTTATAGCATGCAAAACTAAATTAACTGAAACTTTCTCTGATTTGTTATATTGATTATGTTCTTTACCTGTATTGACATGAATGGTGGTGTTACTGTCTCATGGCAGTCAGAACTTCTCTTGTAATCTTTCATATTGATGGTTGTGGCATCCAACTTTTGTCACCGTTGCTCATGAGAATAGGACTCTTCCTTCTAGAATACAAACTATTATTGCATGCTCTAATTAACAGTTGTTCTGTGAAGTGGCTTTAGGATTACCACTTTTTTCCATAGCAACCTTTTGGAAGAAGAAGAAGGCAGAGGAAAGGAAGATCTTGTTTTTTAGCAAGCTAAGGGAGGGGGTTATGAGAGTTTCTGCAATCCCTTCTCTTCCCCTCAATAGTCTAATTTCTCATTCCCTTAAAGGTTGGGGTTTTGGAGCTGAGGGGATGAGCCTTAAGTAAATTTATTTTGTCAGTATAATTTGAATCTCCCAATCCTAATTGGGAAATAGTATAGTTAGCACGGCAATTTATTCTGAAAAGGATTATACAATGAATATGCATCTTTTCCAGAATTGGGTTGGACTTTCTCTTACTTCACATTTCTTTGTTGTTGAAACACTGAAGATGCCATTGATTATGTTCGTTTCTTGTAGATACACTGATGATATGGAGCTTGATGATGCTGTGCATACTGCTATTTTGACTCTTAAGGAGGGGTAATGTCAATGTTAAAATTTCCCTGTTTAACTTTAAATGTTACAGTTTAGGAGTATCCATAATCTATATATATCAATGAACCTCGGAAAAAGATGTTAGCCTGAGGTTTAGTAATCTTTAGTAACCTTACATTATGGTGTCTATATACGTTACGGTGTCTTTAGTAATCTTATAAGCTATTTTCTCAATTTTGCAGATTTGAAGGACAAATCTCAGGGAAAAACATTGAAATTGGGATTATTGGAACTGACAAAAAATTCAGGCAGGCTCTGCTTGACTCTTTCCCCACTCTTTCTAAACTTTTTTATGGTGTTTTGCTGTTGGGAATAGGGCCTTTTGGCTTTGGGAAGTTCCAGAAGTGACCCTAGTGAAATGCGCTGTTTTACTTGCAGTCAGCACCAATACATTGCATATTGCAATTATTGTTTTTGTTCATGCAATTTTTATTTCTGAATTTCAGAATGATTATTTCTGCTTCTTGGTTTTCTGATCATGAAATAATTCCTCTTCCAGTGGCTGAATTACTCCTATTGTGCTTTCTTTCTTGCAGGGTACTAACCCCAGCTGAAATTGACGATTATTTGGCCGAAGTCGAGTAACTTGTCTTCTTTCTCAAGACCACCTAGGAATGTTTATTTTATGCAACATTTGTTTTGAGACGTTCAGTTCAGTCAAATGTTGTAGTTGATGCACCTGAATTGGAAAAACTTTACCAAATGTGTGCGTGATCTTGGAACTGAAATGGGATGAGATGTGGTTCTACACTCGGTGTTGAGTCAGATATAGAATTTTCATATTGTAACTGACTGGAACTTCTTAAAAGCTTTTCTCTTTGATTACTCTTATTCCATTCACTCCTTAGAATCTTGCCCTTGGTCTAAGACATGTCTTATAATTTCCGGGTTCAATGGTAGTTTAACATGATTAAAGTTGATCTTCTTCCAATCTCCATTATCATCCTTAAAATCCAGAGCAAGCAGGAATTCCCATTTTTTACAAATGTACTTTCCCAATCGCGTAGGACCTCCGTGAAAGAGTCTTTGGGCGGATCTGCCCGTATCACTTGGGTTAAAGTCTTTCCTAGAAATTATGTGCTTATTTCAGAAATCTTCAATTACCTCCGGATTTTCGAATCCCTAATCATCCTTTTAAACTCTTATTAAAGTGGTAATGGAAACGAAAATTACCAAAAAAAATAATGATTGAAAATGAAACAGTTTAATTTTGGTCGGAGGGAGGCTAGTCAGGTAGCCCATGCTTTGACTCGTTTGGTAACCATGTACCCTGCCCGGAGGTATGGGAAGACTCTCTACCGGCTGATAGTCTACGTATTAGGAAAAAAACCATTTACTTCTTCCCTTTCAACTACCTTAAAGCACAAAAAAAAAAAACAAAAACAGTTTTCTTACGTGTCATATCTCAAGATATTTTCAAGTATCTTTGTCTGCATTATTCTCGCTCTCTCTGCCACGTTATCTTTTCAAGTAAATTCTCAACTCTCAAGCTTCCAAACTGGAATCTCCTTCTCTTCGTATTCATGTAAGTTTAGTTCTTAGCTCTTCTACCACGGCAACCTTCTTGCTTCAGTTCCATTTTTATATCTGTTTCTGACTTCCTGAGTCAGTTTTCTTATTACTTCTTATTGTCTTACTTTTGCTGGCTTAAGTGACATTTGCTTTGTTTTGTGAACTGGGTTTAGGTTGGTTGCTGGAAACACGCTGAGCCAAGCTTACATAGTACCAAGAAGCTATAGGCCTAGTTTCAGATTGATAGCAAAGAATTCTTCAAGTGATGTAGCTATTGAGAAATGGAAACGTGATGGTGTTACATGACAAACGTGCAAATTGAGGACCTTCATCACAAAAAGCTGTCCAGGAAACGATTATATATCATTATCTTAGTTTCAAACTCATATTTATGTGCTTCTGAGTAGTATATGTATAGAAGCATCAGTTTTGAATAGTTTTTTTTTAATCTTCTTCGTGTAGGCGGTTCATTAAGAGGACAAGGATGGAAATATGGTTCTGGTTTTGTGGATGGAATTTTCCCAGTGTTGAGCCCCATTGCTCAGCAGATTTTGGATTTTGTACAGGAGGAGGTTGATGCTAATAGAGTTTGGGGTTCTCTTGATAATCTTTCTCCCACTCATGATACTTGGGATGATCTTATTAATGTAGCTGTTCAACTTCGTATAAACAAAAAATGGGATCCAATTGTGCTGGTAAGAAAGATTTAATTGGGGCACTACATTTTTTGTTCTTTTGTTTGGAGTGGGATTACTTTAAGTGCATGCTCTTATTGACTTAAGAACTTGACACATCCATTTCTTGAGTTCCTTACTCTTCCATGGGATAGATTGTTTCAGATTTCCAATATTCAGTTGAAGTAATTTTGCTACGACATTTGGATTTATTCAAGGGAATTATCTGATATTCCCTCTTTTGTAACTACAGTCACATGAATGACTGTTTTTTCCTATGGTAAACAATCAAGTTTGAGAAAACTAATATCCCATGTCAAAATGGCTTCACTCAGGGACAGAATGTTTCAAATTTAGAAATTTAAATGTCAATACTTATCATGAATATTCTAAAATGAAACAATTGGGATATATATATATTCTTGGTATTGAATTACGTAAATTCGCTTTCTTATAATGTTCTTAAGCGTAATGCTTCTATTATTTTACAGATTTGTGAGTGGATATTGCACAGGAGCTCCTTTCAGCTGGATGTCATGTGCTTCAATTTGCTCATAGACGCTTATGGGAAGAAATCACAATACAAGAAAGTGGAATCTACATACTTGGAACTTCTTGAAAGTCAATGCGTACCCACTGAAGATACTTATGCACTTCTTATCAAGCCTACTGCTCAGCTGGGCTGAAACAGAAAGCTGAAGCTGTCTTTGCTGAGATGAGAAAGTATGGCCTCCCTCCAAGTATGTCTGCCTCTCTAGTAATAATTTACTGCCACCTGATTGTTATTATATTGCAGTGTGGGATCCACTCTCTTGCTGCTTAGATGAGGAAATTAAAAATTTTTTGCATTTCTTGTTGTTTTTATTGTAATCTGAGAATGCAAGTATTTTAGATTTTCATGCATTTCACTGCTTGTAATCTTTCTTATTGAATACTGTCAACTACATATTTACAAATGAATTTGCATAAAAATCTTCACTTCAGGTGCAACTGTTTATGATGCTTATATTGATGGGTTGATAAAGGGAGGAAACTCTCAAAAAGCTATAGAAGTCTTTCAGCGGATGAAGAGAGATGGCTGCCAACTGTCTACTGTAACTTACACACTGATGATCAACTTGTATGGGAAGGTAACTTAAAATTTATGCTGGCCCTACGTAATTCTGCAAACTATTAAGCCTTAATGATATCATTGCCCTCCTTCAGAGTATGCTTACTTGATACAATCATCAGACGTCAACAAAAATTAAAACATTAAGTAGAAACTTAATTTCAAGGTTCATATCTGCTTTCCGCTGTGCAGGCAAGTAAATCCTATATGGCCTTGAAGTTGTTTGATGAAATGAGAAGTCAAAAGTGTAAACCAAACGTCTGCACCTACACTGCTCTGGTGAATGCTTTTGCTAGGGAGGGACTCTGTGAGAAGGCTGAAGAGATTTTTGAGCAGCTTCAAGAAGCTGGGCATGAGCCTGATGTGTATGCTTACAATGCGCTCATGGAAGCTTACAGGTTCAAATCCTTCATTATTCAGTACTTCCTGATTCCTGGCAATAACTCGAGAGTCGGATTTTCTAGGTTCAGAAGGTTAATTGGATTAACTGGACTTAAGTTCTTTGAGCCTGAGTTTTGAGCTTCTCAATATGATAGTAGATTAGAATCATTTTAGCAATGAGCAATCATTAAAAGGTTATTGTTTCTTGAAGTTGCATTCAGCTTACAAGATGCAAAGCCTTTTTTGACTCTCTTCCCTAACAGTCGTGCAGGTTATCCTTATGGGGCAGCAGAAGTATTTTCACTCATGCAGTACATGGGGTGTGAACCAGACAGAGCTTCCTTTAATATCATGGTTGATGCATATGGTAGAGCTGGTCTTTATCAGGGTAAATATCTTCACTGAAAAGTAAAACTATTGTGTTACTAACTGGAGTTACCTCGCACACATCCTTTAAATAGTTTTTTTGCCGGAAGGCCAGACAGCAAAATCTTACAAGAACTTAAAACAGCCTTTAATGTGTGCGAGACAGCAAAATCTTAGTTTCTAGGGATAATTCTTCAAAGAGAGCGAAAGACTGAAGTGGGGAATTTTCCATGAGAAAAACATAAATCATTGCTCACTTTCTATTCAAGATACTATAGGACTGAATTACTTAGCATATGATATTTTTATAATCTAACATAATATAGCCTCAATGTTGCATGACTGTCAATTTGTCACCATATACCATTCATGTGTTTTGATTTCTTTATCTAAATTTCAGATGCTGAAGCAGTATTTGAAGAGATGAAGCGGCTAGGGATAACCCCTACGATGAAATCTCACATGCTACTTCTATCTGCCTACTCCAGAGTTGGAAATGTAGCTAAGTGTGAGGACATTGTAAACCAAATGCACAAATCTGGGCTTGAACCAGACACCTTTGTCCTCAACAGTATGCTGAACTTGTATGGCCGGTTAGGCCAATTTGAGAATATGGAGAAAGTTTTAATTGCAATGGAAAAGGGACCCTATGAAGCTGATATCAGCACTTACAACATTTTGATCAATGTCTATGGACGGGCAGGGTTTTTTGAGAGAATGGAAGAGCTGTTCCAATTGCTTCCTGCCAAGAATTTGACACCTGATGTTGTGACGTGGACTTCACGGCTTGGAGCCTACTCTAGAAAGAAACTATATACAAGATGCTTGGAAATTTTTGAGGAAATGATCGACGCTGGCTGTAATCCAGATGGAGGAACCGCCAAGGTACTTCTCTCAGCATGTTCTAGTCAAGATCAGATCGAGCAGGTTACTACAGTGATTAGAACAATGCACAAGGATATGAAGACTGTTTTGCCAATCGAATGAATACTTGACCAGAAGTAGATCATACCCAAGTGTAAATCTGCATTGTCTTCTTACCTTCCTTTACTACTTGATATGACAGGCATCAATGTCTTCACAGAAGTAAATTTCTGTATATATAACATACTGAATATATATAGATTCGCATGCAATGTGTAAATAGCAGATATTTCATTCCTTGCTATTATCTCTGTGCTATAGAAGATAAACTACTTACAGGCCAAAGTTGATGCTACCTTGATGCTAATTAATGTATTTCGGAATATTTATGCTGTCCAATATATTCAAATGCCTATATAGGCATATGCATCATGCCCTACCATACTTCTGAACTGAAATTGCTGCTGATACCTCAAATTTCAAGCTTTTCTAATTACATATTCATCGCCTTGTCAAACGGTAAATGATTATTACAAAGATTGCATTAATTATATGCATCAGGGAAGATAAGGTAAATTAAAGGGAAAGAAAAGACGTAAATGGAGGGTAACTCTTCATCACAAGCATCTCCTTCTGCGACATCAGGCGTGAAGCCAGCATGGTAGCTGACGGACTTGCAAAAGCTGGGGTGGTGAGAGAAGCTAACCACAATGTTTACTTTGTTAATCATAATGCCAACCTTCCCTAAACCTGCCATCTTTATTCTGATTCTGGCTACACTAATTCTGGTGATCCATTTTTACTGTCTTAGTGTCCCAGATTAGTAGGGGCAAGCCTATATTGGTTTTGATTTCTTTGCTATCTTTTCTGGTAGGATTGATGTCTGAAGGCCTATAAAGGTCTTTTTTATGTTCTGCCAACCCTCCCTGTTGGGAATTCGTTTTGTTTCCAAGCAAGGCACTTGTGACTTTGCTCTCTGTAAGTCTCCATTTGGAGATTTTTATAGTAATAAAATCTCAGCCTTTCAAAAAAAAAAAAACTCTTCATTCACCGGAAGAGAACAATGTAGTTAGAAGCATTGAGACACTAGACATGATAGCAAAAGTAAATTAGGTGGAAAAGGCTTCTCCAGGGGATGCTCTTTAGGGAGGATAGATAGATACGTAAGAAATCGAATCCTATCTTTGGTAAGGATTAACAGATGGGGAAAAGGTATCCTTATTGTGGAAGCTACCAAACATAGGCAAGTCTCGCATATGTTACATAAGAATTAACAGGCAGGTGGCTATAATTAGATACGTTTTCAAAATAAAATCAAGCTACTATATTTGCTCAAGACTTAGAGATTAATTAAATTTCATTTCAAATCCAAAGATCTGTTAAATGTTTTTGAGTGTCTGAGATGATGTCTGTTCTGCTATGTGTGAATTTCGCTGTAGAAAGGCAAGACTAGAAGCAGATTTAAGTCCCATTTTCTGGTCATCAATCAAGTACATGCTTGTTGGTCATGTACCTTTATATAGCATTTCAAGAATTTTTGGCTCTTTTAGATTGTGCAAGGAAAAGAGTTCTAGAAAATGCTTTGCATTAATCTTCAGAAAAAAAAGAAAAAGAAAAAATGCTTTGCATTTCTGGAATAATTATGTGTTTAGCTTGCGTACAACATTTGATAACTTTCCTGCCCCTCAATTTTGAGGGCATAATCACATGCTTCTCCTGTTGGTGAGGGAATGTCTTCAGGGTCTCTTCTTGGTTTAACCCATCTGCCATGTTCATTACAAACCAATCCTTTGTTGGACAATTGGTACCAGAAATGAGGGATCCTTAGTTCATCCACCAACAAATCACACGCCTTATTAACCAAGCTAACATCCCTACGAGCTTCAGATCGGAATGTAGAGTCTGCACTGTGGAACCCATCGACAAGGTGAAGGTATGTCTCAAGGCTGTGAAATCCCAATGGATTGAATCCACGCTTGAGGTAAGGTGATGAACTAACATCCAGCCTCAATTCAGCTCCTACATGGGTGTAAACCCATTCCAATGTTCCCGTTATATCGTCAAACCTTTGTAAACTCTCATTGAAAACAATCCCTGGCATTCTAGGGACTAAATCTTGCTTAACCACCACTCTTAATGTTTTGACTCCTAATCCGTCAAGCTCATCCCTGAAGGCACTGTTGCCAACTCTAGGTGCACCAAAGGAAATCACGCTCACAGGAAGGTCTGGAAGACTGGCTGCAGCTTCATAGGCATTGAGCAGAGCCAATGCACCACCCAAGCTATGCCCGGTTATTGTTAAACTCACTTCTTCGCCATTTCCTTGGTAGAATTGCACAAGCTTTGTCACTTCTTCCATGACTTGCTTCGAAGCACTTGACTTGTTGTATCTCGTGGATTCACTCATGGAAGTGTAAATGCTAAGAAATCCATGTTCAACTTTAGCATCTCCAATCCCTATTGGTTCCAAGTTCCTTTGAAAATCCTCGTACCATTCGGATGGTGCCACCGTCCCCCGCCAGGCAACGACAATATCTCTTCGTCCGATCCTACGTGACTCCTCATTGTCGCTAACAGCCACATAACCCATCCAGTTGGAATCTTTGCTCCACGTGTCCATCAGGTGTGACCTTTCCAGCCACTGTGGCATCTCGATGTGTGACATGGCATAGATGTACTTGATCACCTTGTAACCATTTTTACCAAGGCCTAATTTATCAAAAAGCTTGTTACGATTGTATCTGCAGCTGCCGCAGAACTCCGAAAAGGAGTCAAAATCAAAGGCATCATAAGTTGCTTGAGCAAACTCTCCATACTTGACAATTTCTCGCCGTAGCCAAGGGTGAAGTGGGTCTAAAACATTTTCCCAATCCACAGAACCATGAATGTCCCTCCATTTATCAGCAATCACCTCCTTGGGAGAAGTTGTCGGGGTATTATGTTTCTCTTCATAAAACAAATCCCAATTAGAGTGTTGAAGGTTTTTCCTTGAAGGGGTTTCTATATGGAGATGGAGAAGGTTTGATATTGATTCAGCCAGACGTCGAGCACCCCCACTCGATGCCGTATTAACTTTGGGGTGATGAAAAACAACTTCCTGATGAGCACGGATAGCAGAAATCCGGTTAACGTCGGTGTTGAGAGCTGTTGGAAGATGGTTATGGATCATTGTTGAGGGGGCCATGATTGTTGGTATACTGGTATAGGGTAGCAAATTTAAATTGGTGAGGCCTAGCAGGGAGTTTGATGATTGCGGAGACTAAACGTTGCAAATTGCAAGAGGAACTGTATAATGGGAGGACATATATAGAAGGCAAAAGTTTCCAACACTACATAAAGCTTTTGAATAATTGTTACGCGTTAGTATACATTGAAACTTGATGAAAATAATGTAAAACAATGTAAACTAGTCCGTACATTTTAGACTCCGTCTGATGTTTGATCAGAAGTTGACATATTAAAATGTGGACTATTATTATTCGTGTAGACTATGCTTTTGGGACCATGGCTAATACGTTACTGGAAGGAACTTAGAAACAGCAAACTTTGGAGTAGAAGTTGACATTCAACGCGTGACACTCATCTTTTTACATGCACAAACTTATTCACCCACTTATTAATATACGTATATTGATCTGTAGGCTTGCGTTTGTCATGGTGCATCTCAGAATCCCGAGGGACCCTGCAGTTAATTTATTGAAAATGACTTTACATTATTTTGCAGATAAGTATTGCCTGCCATCCATTACCAAAAACCAATCAGAAACATAGGTATTGCCGTAGTGATCTTCCCGTCAGATGGCAAAGTGTGTACAAGGATCACATTTTTCATGTTCAAAATTTCACATTGCTTTTGTGCTTAAGGGCTAATATTAAAAATTTCAAAGGGCAACAACTCAAGGACAAAATGTTACGTATGCAGCACTTAATTTGACTAACGATACCAGCCCTATTGGCTATTTTGTCCATCTACTTCAACCAGATTCCACACCTACTCAAATAATTCAAGTCCACCGGGAAATTCCATTGCTGCTGCTCGGAAAGAAACAAGAAGCAGAGATTTCTTTATTTGGACCCTTGAATACCAACCACTAGTGGCAACAGTGCTCTTTGCTCAAAAAGCTGTAAAGGTTTATTGTGCACTCTTTGTCATACACAACGAAGAATGAAGACATAAATAACAGATATATCAACTATATGACACTTGCTAAGGATATATGTTTTAATTAAAATAATATTTTTTCTTTGTTAAATCTTAATATATCTTAATTATATTGTTATATATTTTCTATACATATTTAATCCAGTACTTTCGTATATATATTTTGTTTTCCAATCGATATAAAATAAAACAATATAATCCCACTGATATTTTCTTTAACAATTCTACTTTTTATGAATGAAAAATTATATTTATTTGTACTTGTGAAAGCGTATTGAGCTTCACTGCACAACAAAAAAATAGCCATATCTCTTCTCTCACCAAAAGCCTTTATGTAGCTTTTTTGAGTATCTTCATTTTCTCTCCCCAATATCATTAATTTCTTTGATTAAATTTATTGTAATTATGAGAAGGAGACATTATGAAGAATATAGATGGACAAGGAAAGAAGTGAAGTAATTAATCAAACTAATGTGCTAAAGTTAATTAACATTATACATGTTGCTTAATTTTAATTTATTCCTCCCTGTAATAAATGATGAAGAGACTCCAAACCTTTTGTTGGGTGTGTGTCTTTTCACTTGCACCACACACTCGATCGTCGAAAAACCGCTCTGAGAAATACAATGCAACTAAGTGCGGAAACTAGTCACACTGAATAAATGTTGTTCGGGAAATACAATGCGAAATAGTGAACACAAAGTGGGCCCGCACAAATCCCGAAATATCGGCTCTGACAGGAATGCGCCCGCCACCACCCGTCTGTGCTCCAGATGCGTGCTCGATGCTCCTGTGATCGCGTACGTGCAATCCGCGATCACTTCCGACTTCCTGACGGCCCGAAATGCACCTCGGAAGTCCGCTGTCCCGTATCTCCAAAACCGTACGTCGGATGACGAAACCGACGTCGCCGTTGGAACCGCAGCGCGTCAAAACCCCCGGGGTAGCATCCCCGTCGAAATCCGGGTCGGTCGCCGGTCGTCTTCTCCGGGAACTGGTTTTCGGTCAAACTCGACCAAAACCAACGCGACCAGAACTGATGCGTTAGCCTCCTCCTTGCGGTGCTCTCCGCGCCAACCGTCGCGTGAAATACCTCCCGGATCGGTGAAACCGAGCTCTCCAAGTTTCGGTCGCCGGAATCCCGCCGTCCGGCAACACCACTGCCCAAGACCGGGCTCTCCAAGCTCGCCCCAACACGCCGTGCAAGGATCCGCAGGCTGTGAGAATCACCTCCCTCACCGGAGAGAGATCCGAGCCCTCCAAAGGTAGCCCTCTCCTCTCTCTCTCTCTTTGTTTCGATTTGCACCCGAGAGCTCCACACACGCACGGACCCTTCACCAAAGTCAAGAATGGTGGGGTTACGGTGCGTCATAAAATAACACCTTTGCTTAATCTAAGTACAATAGGGGTTTTGTACCCTCCAAAAGTCCAAGGGAGGGTACCCCCTCTTAGTCACTATGTCAAAACTCAGTGTTTTGGTCTACAAGCCATAAGAACTTCACTTAACAGCATCTCTCACAATGTTTCTTTGGATCTCACATGCTTTATTTGACCGAGACATCTCGTGAAACACAGTCTATTTTGCTTCCAAAGCTAAAGCATTGTAATGCCAACTTTCCCGGTGGCTATGTACCAAGCCTTTTGGTATCATACGTTGTTGAGTTGGACAAGGCAGAGGCAAATTGGGGTAATTTCAACCCTCAAGAACAATAATTCCTAAAACCCCACGGGGGCCCCAACCACATGTGATGAATTATCAAAGTGTTTGGTATTATAAAGAAACATGGGTGTTCGATCCCACGTTTTAATCTTGGAACTTTCGACTCTAACAGTTGCCTTGGGAGACCAGAAACCTTGATTTGCATCTAGATGGCGACTTTTTGCCTTGGTCGGTTTTCCTTTTCGTGGAAGCCGCGCCAACATGGTAAAACCTTGAGGACTTAGGGTCCCTACTTTCACCTTATAATAACGACCTACCTTTAAATGGAGCAATGAGAGCCCATAAATGCATATTCTAATCATAGCATTTTTTCTTTTTATATTACTATATTGTATTCAGTTTTAGGTTTAAGTTTTTGGTGGCTGATCATACATCTTTGTCATGCTTTAATCTCATAGAAAATTATATAAAATTTGGTTCTCTAACTACGTTTCAATTGAGATACACAAATTAAAAGGTTTTCAAAATCATCATAAGTTTATATTCATAGGGATGTGTAATCTCTATCCAAAACTAACATCCATCCTTCACTATTTCAGCCGATCAAAGCCGCGATCATATATTGAACTTCAATCCAAAAGTTTTAACATATCGACGGGACAGAGTTAATCAATTTTTATTAAGAGATCAGACACAACTTAAAAAATAAGAATTAAAATTTTTTAAAATTAATATGTTAAATTCAATAAAAAATCAAAAGATTAATAATAAAAATATAAAATTAAATAAAAAAACTATAATGTGTAAAATATAAATAATTCAATACAATATATCAGATTAATAATTTCTTTTTATATAATCCAAATTGTTTAAAAACTATAAATTTAAGATAATTTCATTTCAATTACATATAAACGTAAAGCACATAAAAAAATTCAAGTCAATTTCTTCTTACATAATCAAGATTAAGAAAAAAAAATAAAGCATTGATGAAATTTTAAATAACAATATATTACTACAACTTATATTTAAAAACTACATAATAATTTATTTAATTTTCAAAATTAAAATCATAAAAAATAAAATTTACATAATAGAAAAAATATGAACAGAATAACTATAAGTTACCACACATGACATAAAAAAAAAAAAAAGAATATAATTGATGGTTTGTAGAAATTTGAAAAAAAAATTATAAAAATTTAAAGCATATGAATAAATAAAATATAAATAAATAATAATATGAATTAAAAAATTAAAAAAAAACTTTAAAATTGAGTGAGATATGTAAAATTATTTTATTATGTTTTATTTATATTAATTATTAAATAAAATTATTTTAAAAATTGTATATGCTTCAATATGTAAAACTAAATAGTTCGTAAACCGCTTTTTCTTGGTAAGTAATGGTGATGATGGGACAAAGGGGGATCAGCTTCTCCAGCTGAACCATTTCTCCTGCAAAATCAGGTAACCCTGACTGGAAGTCCAGGTTTTTATTGGTACGTAGAAGATATTCTCTATATTAGAAGATACTGCACTTTATTTTAAATTTTTTTTCTTATTTCAATCTATTTTATTTTATATATTTTTAGTTTTTTAATTAAAATTTATATCCTTATTATATATTTTTTTTAAATTTCTACCAATCATCAATATTTTTTTATTTTTGTTATCTTATATGTGAACTTTATCTTTTTCTTGTCATATTTTTTTTATTATATGAAATTTATTTTTTATAATTTTAATTTTTAAAATTAATAAATTATTATATAATTTTTAAATGTAAATTGTAATGTTGCACTGTTATTTAAAATTTTATCAATGTATCATTTTTTTTATTAATCTTGATTATATAAAAAAAATTATGCAGATATTTTTTATGTACTTTATATTTTATATTTAATTGAAAAAAATTATTAATCCTATATATTTTATTTAACTATTTATATTTTATGTATTATAATTTTATATTTAATATTATAAATTTAAATAAAAATAAAATAAAAATATTAATTTTTTCAAATTTAATTAAAATATAACTAAATTAAAAATAATCAATAAATTTTTTAATATATATATATATTATTCAAATAATTTTCTTATACTTAAACCACCAAATGTATATTCAAATAAGTGAAGGGAGTATAAGAAGTATAATTTTCTTTCAACACTTCTCTTCTTCTCTTCTCTAGAATACCAATGGGCTAGTAGCACAATAGGGAATGCCGTTCTAGGATGCGTCTAGTTGGAAGCCCAACTCAAAGGATAAGCCTTATAGTAAAAGGATAAAAGAGTTCTTGGCCTTTTCTGCTTAAAAATAATTACCAGAATTTTGGACGAGTCACGTCATTGCAGGAATGCTTATCTTTGTGCAGCATTAAATGACCAAATCGAAGACTCATTTCTTTCTTAAGTGAAGTGATGGTATTAATTCTTCTTAAATTTCAGGCTCTAAGCATTGATAGCAACTACTCCCATCGCTTATATCCAGCAATAAATACTAACTTTTAATAAATACCATTTTTTTTATTTGTTTGTTGGAGGAGAGGACGGATGTAAAAGGGCTCATTAAACAAAAAATATAATACAGTTATTTTTAAATTAAATACATAAATATTTTAATACTTGATTTGAAAATCAACATGTACTAATATATTTTACTACAATGCAAACAGTCCCACTTTTTTTTTTTTTTACACAAAAGAATTGTTAATGTACCCAATTTCTAAATTTGGACCGCTAGCATTACTCTTTTATATCAAGGCATATAATTAATCAAGTGGATGCCAAACAATTTGGAGTCCCTTAAATAACCAAACCCACTTTTTTTTTTTTGGGTTAATTATGGAGGAAATCCATAACGAGTCCACGTACAGGCCGAATTGTAATGCAAGACAAAAGTGAAAAATAGTAAAATAACTGTCTTGTTGACTTAGTCCATGCCTATAGGGTCAGTTGAGACTGCTTATCAGAAGAGGAGGCACCAAACATGCGTGCACAAGCAGAATATATTCCAAGTCTCCTTGTTCATGAACGAGACCAATTTGCAAATGGAAGCCAGACACGTTATTTGTTTAGCATAAAATCAAATATTATAATAACATGAACTGGGTCTGGGGCAGCCATTCTTCTTCTTGACCCAGCCAACCCCATCCCAAGAAAAAAGAATTAGGAAATAAGGTTACTTGTAGCTGCAATAGATGGCAGTATTTCACCATATATTATTAATTTATCATCTTATTCTTACCCAAGGACTAGCAGCCACTTGCTCTTATGGTTAACCTTAACCAAAACGTAACTACTTGCATATATTTTGTATTGTTTAATTCAGTCTCAAATGGACTTGTAAGGTACAGGCAAGGAAAAACAAAAGTCTAATTGACCGTTAAGATGTAGATGGCTCAGAACTCAGAAGGTTCCCAGAACAAAATATTGCTCTTCCAAAGGTCTACAGTGAGATGTTTCTTTCTCTGAATCAGTACTATATAAACCCTTCATTCCATGGCATTTGCAATTTACATCGAACAATACATTTTTTAAGTCACCAAGAAGGGTAGTAAAAGGAAACACGACGAACAATCTTTCAGTTCTCTGCGTTATTACAAGCTTTTTCCTTCGAGCCCCTCTATGGAGAAAATGGAGTTGTCGCCATTGAGAAACGTCACAAGGCAGAAAACAGAAAAGCCAAGAAGCAAAAGGGTGTGGAGATTGAAGCTTAATGTTACTTGGCAGGGTATGAAGAAAGCCTTGAAATCCGTTCTGAGGCATCGGCGGCTTCATCTTGCTTCAAACCTGAAAACACTCTCCACCCTCAAGAAAGATATGGCTATTATTAGGCCGATTCGACATGTAATGAAAAAGAAAAAGACCCTTCGTCCTATGATGCCATTAGGACAACTCATTCAATTACCGTACACAGCAGCAGATTTCATCGACCGCGGTGATGCCATGACTCCTACCAAGTCCCCAAAGGAGAATATATCCACACAATGGCGTGAGCTTCATGGTTTGCACCACTGGGTTGGTCTCGTTGAGCCTCTCCATCCTTGGCTTAGGCGAGAGATTGTCAAGTACGGAGAATTCGTCCAAGCAACTTACGATGCTTTTGACTTTGATCCTTTATCAGAGTTTTGTGGAAGCTGTAGATACAATCGAAGCAAGTTCTTTGAAGAACTAGGCCTCACTAAACATGGTTACAAGGTTACCAAGTACGTTTACGCCATGTCCCATGTCGATGTTCCTGAATGGTTCGAGAGGTCATATTGTTCTTGGAGCAAGGATTCTAACTGGATGGGGTACGTGGCAGTCAGTGGTGATGCCGAATCTGCAAGAATTGGGAGGAGAGATATCCTCGTGGCATGGCGGGGCACGGTGGCACCTTCCGAGTGGTACACTGACCTCAAAACAAGTCTGCAGCCTCTTGGGAAAACCAATATCAAGGTCCAGCTTGGATTCCTTAGCATCTACAGTTCCAAGGGTGAGTTTACTAGGTACAACAAGTTGAGTGCATCTGAACAAGTCATGGAAGAAATAAAACGGCTTGTTAGCTTCTTCAGAGACAGAGGCGAAGAAGTTAGCTTAACGATCTGTGGTCATAGCCTTGGGGGTGCCTTGGCACTCCTCAATGCCTATGACGCTGCAACTTACTTCCCTGATCTCTTCATCAATGTCATCTCTTTTGGTGCACCAAGAGTCGGGAACATACATTTCAAGGAGAAGCTCAGAGAACTAGGAGTCAAGACACTACGGGTTGTTGTCAAGCAAGATATAGTCCCAAAATTGCCAGGGTTTATACTCAACACGATTCTTAACAAGTTCACCGCGGTTACTGGAAGATTGAAATGGATTTACAGGCATGTTGGAACACAATTGAAGCTTGATGCACTCACGTCACCCTATTTAAGGCGTGATACGGATTATACGGGGTGCCATAATTTGGAGACATACCTCCATCTGATCGATGGATTCATTAGCAAGACATCAAAGTTTCGATGGAATGCCAGAAGAGATGTTGCCTTGGTGAACAAGACAACTGATTTGTTGATAAAGGAGCTAAAGATCCCTGACTCTTGGTACCAAAAGCCATTCAAGGGACTTGTGCTGAATAAATATGGTAGATGGGTTAAACCAGGAAGAGAACCTGAACACATTCCTTCTCCACTAAGCATTGGTTCCCCTCACAATCCTATATTTTAGATAAATGTTGATGTCCATTCAAACATGGATGTAGAGTCCATTTTTGAGTGTTTCTTTTCCTTTTTCTGTTGATATAAATTCATTTATTTGTTCAACACCTGATCTGTAAAAGCTCTTCATCGTTGAGGTTTTGCTTTGTAATGACATCTTGTTCCACAAAATATATAGTTTTTGAGTAATTTTATGTTAGATTTGATTTCACAGTATTTGAGGAACACTAGTACTTGGTACAAGGAACAATCTTGAGTAGTGCCATCTCCGGACTAATATGCATTTAAAGCCCATTTTCAATCTTTAACTGATTTAAAAGACCAAGCTTGAATTCGAAGTCCAATGTTGTTAAAAAGAACTGACCTAATAGGTAATGAGCAACATAATGTATAGCATCCCCTCTTCCCTCATTTTACTGTTCAAGCTTTATATGAACTTGTTAAGGTTACCCTGCATAAGCCAAAGGTCAAGTCATTACTTGGGAAGAAAAAAACTTTCTGATACAAAGAAAGAAAAGTTCATTACTGCTATCTCTCTCCTTGCATAAGTCTGCTCGTTTTCGTTGAATAATGCAATTTTGCTTGAGTAGTCTATTGAAGGACGAGGTAAAACCTTGCGCCTAGCCGTGTGAAGAATTCATCAATGAAGTAATAAACGCAGCAGGTGAAAAATAAAGGTGGTGAGTTGGGCCGAAACTTCTGCATTTCAGATTTTTCAGGTCCAACCTCTGCGCAGCAAGCTGTCATCCGCTTGTAAGCAATTGACATTGTTGACTTGGTTTTTCATTTTTACTTCTTTTGACAATAGATTGTTCAATTCAACACGTGCATTGGTAACCAATGAATAGCTAATAAGCAGTAACCATAATCAATTAGCTTAATATACCTGCACGGGTGAATTAAGAGAAAACATATCAGATGGTATCTTTCTATTTCTTTTTGGTCAAGAGAAGAATCTGATATCTTCTATGAATAGAAAACTGTGATTAGCTGAAGATAAACCATCGGATGAATTAAAGAATAAATTGTTTGCATGGATGATGTTTGCAGAATCTTGACTAGTAGTTTGCATATGGCATTTCTTAAGCTTAATCACTTGAAAATTGTTGGAGTTTTCCAAGGGAGAAGTCGATTGCAACTCTGATGAGAAAGGATGAGCATATATATAAGGAAGTTGATCTTAAATATCAAAACAGTAAGTAAAAATGGAGGAAGCTGATAAAATTGCAGTCGATGGGGTTGCAATTCGAGCCCATCCAAGCTGAAAGAAAAGAAATTCCAAGTAAAGAAATTCAAGCCAACGATTGGACGGACATGATTATGTTACAAGCAAACACTCTAACAGCATGGTTCCCTAAAGCATATTATCAACAGACTATGTTTCAGAAGAGTTGTGCCTTTTGAGACAATAAATACCAGGTTAACTCAGTGGAAATACAGAAAATATACATCAAACAAATGATCCTGTTCTTGAAACTTGAGACAAAGCATCTTCAAACTGTTCATCTTCTTGCTTCTCAGAACACAAGCTTGGTGGGATATAGGATTTGAATATCTGTTCCATCTGAGGAGTTTCCTTTAATTCTTGGCAAGCAACTTCCAGAGCTGTGTGACAAAAAGCCTTATAGAATTTCTGTCTACAGACATAGGCGAAGATCAGAGACAATATGGGAAGTGGAATTAGGATGGGAGTATAGTAGAATTTCACCACCCCAAAGTAACCCAACATAGTAGCTTGGTATAACAGCAGGGCACTGATGACTCGTGTATGCATGTGAGGCCACATTTTTCCGTAGCTCTCATATGCTGGAACATAAACTTTGAGTGCCTGTTACAAGAGAGTATAAAACTGATAAACAAAGATACTAACAGTTACCAAATTTAAAAGCTTTTCTTCAGTTTTTTTCTTTGATGCATATCATCTTCAGCTCTTAACCCCAAAAAAGCTTTAGTTCAGAAAGTTGTTCCTTTACAATGCAGAATAACTTACATTTTCCACAACTTTAATAGTAGGTTAAGGATTTGCAAGTTTTATATAGCCCGTTCTTTTAGGGAAGAATGCACTACTACGTTTAAGAAAGGTGTGGTTTTTCTGATTTGGTGAGTTGAAATAAGTAGCATTGCTCATTTTTCTGTAACATGAAACTAAACTTGAATTGTAAGAATAATAATTGCATGCAGAAAAAAGAAAGCAATTCTAAAGGCAATTGAGAGAAATACCTGATTCCGGAGAATAAGCCAACCCAAGGCAAAGTAAAGCACTCCAAATGGGATAATCACAGGCGCAATAACTGCGTAGCAGAGAACAATGGTGAGGATAAGCATGTCACCAGGAAATCTAGTGGCATAGCCAAGATCTCCAGGAAACCAAGCATCTTTTAACTCGGCTTCAGTCTTGCAAAGATATTTCCTCTTCAGATGATATATGATCAGAGGAACTATTCGAGAAAGCTCAAGCCCATAACCGACAAAGAACCTGGTGGAACCATAAAATATAAATTATGAAAGGTGGAACCAAAACCAATAAAATTCATAGAAACAGTTTTACACTTGTTACAATGCCAGCTGAAAAGAGAATTGACACTGCAAACATTTTAAATGCTGTCTAAAATGATAAAAGGAATCAAAAAAAAAGAAGAGCAATGACATAAGTAGAAGAATTTCCTTCAATAGAATATAACTTGGACGTCAAAAGGACACACAAAAGGCACAAATCCAATTCTTTTCCAACTAATTTCAACAAAAACCTATCCTTTAAATGGAGTCAGTAGAACAATTAGTCCCAAGAAAAAGAAGTATCGTTTGCTATAATAAGTTGAATTAAAAACACAGAGGGGAGAGGGTGGGGAAGTAGGTGTTGAAGCTTACTTCAGAGCCACAAATGTCAGGAAGAAAGTTGCATTGCCTGGGAGGCTTTTTGCCAGCAATTCAAAAACCCTGTTAGGATGCTTCTCGATGGTCTTGAATGTACTGAACAAAGTTCCACCAACAGTAACACCAATGAAAACATTTAACACAGTGAAATAAAAATATTTCCCAGATGCAGCCCTTACTACGTGGCTCCCAGAAGGAATTCCCTCAGTCTTAGAGAGAAACAAAAGCAACTTCGGTAATAATGCCAAAAATATAATGAGTGCAAGCTGGGGAAGATATGCCTCCAATACTGTCTTAATTGCATCCTGTTTAACAATAGGCTTCAAGAATGGGAGATATTTTTTCAGATTCGCAAGGGTTGTGAGCGCAGAAATAAAACCAATTGGAATCATATAAAAAACTATAGTCAGAAACACGACAATGTAAACAATATATTGTCGTATTATCCTTTCAAAAAACTTGATACGCAGATTGCTCCATACAAGTTGACGAGGTTCAGGAGCTTCCGTAACTGTCCATCTGTCAACCATCTGGGCATGTAGACTTTGAGCAGCAGAGGCTGCAGTTACCCGGCTGGTAAAGAAAACCAACGCAGATCGTTGCTGCTTTTCCCGGAGGGTCACCTTTTGTTCAGCTTCCAATTTTTGTGTCAGTTCATTGATCTTTTCAGTGCAGTATTCTATGCTGTCAACCTTTTTACCACAGAGACCAAGGAAGCCAGTTTTGTTGGTTGGCCTTGTCCCTGCTGAGCTGCCTTTCTTCTGGGACTCTGCATATATTGCTTCTGCGTGTGCGAGCTTCTTTTTGTATCCTTCCAACTCTCCCCAGATTTTGTCAACCTAAATTTGAACAAGATGTTTGCTTTAATTGAGTGAAATCGTATAAATGCCAAAGGAACAGAAGAAGTCAACAGAACATCTACAATGAAAAGATTGGTTCAAGATATCGGACACAGACACAATTTATCAATTGCCAAAAAGGAAAAAGAAGGAAGGAAGGAAAGGAAGTGGAAGCAGCCATAAAGAAGTCAAAATCTACTCTCAGAGCAGATGGGAAAGGGAAAAGAAGAAGGTAAGACTCGATTTCGAAGGGATCCATATAACTCATTTAATGATAACACAGCAAGGATAAACTGCATATAGATGCAAATATATTACCTCTTTGTTGTTTGTGACCACCATTGATCTGTAGAATGTCTCAGCATAGAGAGATTTAAAATATGAATCAACCTGCTCCTTTCTAGTTTGACCTTGAGTGACATCCGGCAAGTCTCTAACAAGAACAGCAAATTGCTCAGGTTTCACTTCAGGAGACATTAAAGCATTCGCTCTCAGTGCAGAAACATGTTTGTAAGCCTTCCAGGAAAGGAAATAGGTGACAACAGAGATCCAGTAGGTGGCTATCAGGAATGCCCACAACCTTGGACTCTTCTCCTGTATAGACATCAAGAAACAGACTTGTATATCAAAATACTGTGAGAAGGTTGTATGTTTGGCAGGATGATATAAGCTGCTACGAAAACACAATAAAAGATTCTTTTTCTAACAGTTCTAGCTTATCAAAATAGTATAGTATATCTGAATCATATCAGAAACCACAAGCACTGAAATATTAAAAGAACAATTTCTTCCAGTTCATGAAAATGTTATATAGCTTACTTCAATATTTGCCATTGACAGCTTGTCAAGGTCACTGAAAGTCCCATTGCTTGTTGTCTTTGAGTTTTTCTTTACACCATCATCAGTTGCAGCAACAGGTAGAAGAGCTGGAAGCAGTACAATGCCAGACAAAACCAATATTCCCAATACTGGCACATTGATCAGGATACAAGAATTTCAGAATTTGTCTGCTTTTACCATCAAAATATTTTATATTGAATGTATCATTGAACCAGTCTCTAGCATATTATTTTCTTTCAGACACTTTAACTTGCATATAATGTACATTTAAGTGAACATTTTCTTCCTTACATCAAGCCAAGCAATGGTCAGGATCAAAAAGCAACAACTGGTTGATATTTCCATAGAAAATTAACTTCGACGACCACATTTAAGACTAAAGAAACAAAAGAAATTATGCCTAGGAAATGAGAAAATGTTCTAAGCTTGACCCACTGAGAAACATTAATTTGGTCACTTCATTGAATCAGCAGGTGGATAATTTATCAAATCTAGATAGTGATTTGGTGAATACCATAGAGTTCCCAGCTGGATCTTCCTTTTGTTGGGAAACTTTGATTCTTGTAACGATGAGTCCCCAGAAAACCTCACATACCTAATTGTATCAGTCCGAACAACATAGATCCTATAATTCCTTACCTTAATTGGAAGGCAAAATGATTCCCAGAACCCCATCAAGTTTCAGGTAGTCATAAGCACCAAAAAAACTCAGCATAATGACTAATTCCAAGACAACTACATGGTTCATGGTAATTTACTTGTTATGTTTGCCTGTAAACAAAATTAAATTCTTTTTTTACCAGCATTTTGATCAGTAACTAGATGTTCTCTGCACTGATTTAGTTGTTTTCATACATTGTTTAAACAAACCAAAGCCCTTGTACAGCTAAACTAGCACAATTTCAGGTATGACAAATGAGATTATTAAGTATATTTGACTTCTAAACACGAATCTCATTAAAATAGAAAACAAAACCGTCCAGAAAGAGAAACAGAGAAAGTCAATATAGAATTCACTGCAGAAGAAGTTTCCAAAAAGCAACTTGCCAACTTTGGAAGTAAATCATATTATGCAAATCGCCCTAAAAAACAACAAACCAACAAATATTAGCCTATTTTCAAGGCCAAAGAAAACTAGTAATCAAATCAATCAACATAAAAATTCAAACAACCCCTAAACTAAACCTCATAAAAGAAACACAAACAGATCTCAGTCTCAAAACAGAAGAAAGAAAGAAGAAACAAAAAGGAAACAAATAACCAAACTAACTGAAAGAGAAAAACAACATTTGTACATAAGATTCACACGTGTGATTAAAAAAAAAAAAGAGACAAAAGGGTAGAGACAAAAACCAGTGCTCAAGAACACAAAGTAGACGGCAGTGTCAATCCCAGACATGTCGATGACATTCTGTTCACTAGAAGACAAGGCTTCCCCTATCCAAGCAAAAGGGTTTCGTGTCCTTGACCCGCCTTCCCAGGGTTCCAAACCTTTCAAGATCCGGTTTGGATAATACACCACCGCGTTTCCTTGCCTTGTCGAAAGCCAAGCAAAGAGCAGCATCAAAACTATGAATATTACAAAGGACGTCCCTAAGGACGTTAAAAAGGAACTAAAATCCATCTGGGGTTTTGCCTAAAAACCAAACAAACAGCTTCTTCCGCTTCCCCTGTTTTTTCTCACTCTGCTATGTGAAGGAAGATGAAGGAACTGTAGTAATAGCCGTTAAAAAGGGTGATAAAGTAACCGTCAAGAAATGGAGAAAAAACGAAAGAGGAAAGGATTTATATTAGAAACAAGAAAAAGAATTGACAGCTTTTAATAGGAAAATATCTGCCAAAGTACTGGGGTTCGGATTAGCTGTTTGTGGGGTACGGCTTCCTGGTTTCCGTGGGGTTTCCGTGGGGATTCTATCTCTCTCTCTCTCTGCTGTTGCCTTTTTTCTTCTTTGTTTTAATGCAAAGATTTATACGAGATCTGTGCTTCAAAGCGGATTTGATGGAAAGATGGTAGTCAGTCAGGGTTCAAGACAACAATGTGTTACCCTTACGATTACAGTTAAGTAGGTTTGTAACTGTAAAATACTATATTGCCATCTTTTTTAGGTCTAAGTCTAAACTCTCTCTCTCTCTCTCTCTACATATACACACACACACACATATATATATATATATATATATGTCTAAGTGAAAGGCTCGGTTTTCCACTTCTGCTGCTTTCATGTAGGCAAATCTGTCGGTAAGAAACGAAAAAGGAGAAAAAAGAAATTGATAATGATACCCTTTGAATTTTCATACGTCAAAATATTATGAAAACCCTTAGCAAAAACAAATTCATGTTGATTCTCTTAGATATATTAACAAATTAACTTACCAATCATCTATATTGACGGAGTGATCGATATTTACTTGTAGTCAACATCAAATCTTGGGTACTAACAAATTCTTTTTATAAATGAATAAAACTAATAATGTAAACTATATCAGATGGTAATTTAATAAGGAAAAAAAGTGATGAAGTTCTCTAAGCTATATTATATGAAGATCTCAACGTTAAAAAAAAAAGCCTGCAAAAGTCTCTTACCAAAATTCAGAGCGCCCTGGCAAGTACAAATCTAAGGTGTGGCTTTTCTATAAGTAGAAGGCTTTAAACTTTTTATTTCAATAAACTTAATTTTAAAAAAGAATAAAACAAAAAAAAGCTGTCTTAAAGATTCGTCACAGAACCTTATCCACTAAGACATTTGTGTGACTCAGAAATTCCCACCTCACTCTAATTTTATTATCCAAAAATAAAGTCTTTTTATTTTATCTTTTTCTAGCTATACAACGCCCCGACATCAAACGAAAGCTACTCTCCGCATGAAAGTTACACGTGTTAATCTGTATCCGCTCAATCCTTTTCCCATCAGCATCAGCGAGCAGCGAGTACGGTGTCCGAATTTACTCCTGGCGAGTAGAGATGGCTTTCGCCACCAATTTGAAAAAGACACGTGGAAGGAAAAAATGGGACACGGATTTCATTTCCAAGTAGGACACGTGGCGAGCTGTCGGCGCTGCCGACAATGTGATGGGGATGTATATTTTAACTGTCGCGGGTGGAAGGCACGAGAGCGGAGATCCGTTGGACATATTTTGCTTGATGAGAAGAGCAGGTCGAAGAGTGGAACGTGGCGGGGCCAGATGGAGAGTGGGGGCCACCTACTTGTGCAGATATGTAAGAGTTAAGAATGTTAGTTGGTGAAAGGGAAAGGACTACGGAGTGGAAAATATCCTCTGTGTTTTGGGATGAGAAATCCTACCATAAAATAAAGTAACATTACAAATTTTCTTAAAGGAAAAGACGCAAGAAAAAGAAGAATTTGGTCCTTTACATGTGATCCATGATTAATCTGACTGGGATTGGGACGAGCGGTATCATTGAATTTTATATAATAAGTAAAGTAAAAACGTTTTGCCAAACAAAATGCAAAAGGGGGTAGCAATGCAAAAGTGGCCAAGCCCGTGGGGTCTATATGTGGGTGGCTTTTCATTTAATTGAAAGATACAATTAGATGGTCTTGAAAGCGTAATACAGACGTAAATCAAAAGGAGAGAACCATTCCAGGCCAGCTGAGCAGTTGTGTAGGTTGGCACATTATGAGACTTGGCTCCAAGGCAAGGCAACCTTACCTTGGGCCGGGGCTTTTCAATTCCATCCATGACAGCAACAAACTCTAATCATGCAATGCAGTGCAACGTAAAGATTGTCTTCAGTTCACAGGCTCTTCTCTTCTTCAACAATGATATGCTTCTTTGACTCCATTTTTTATTCCCTACGAGAAACGCTATTTCATTCCTTTTGTTTTGTTGTTTGTCGGATGATAAATGCTCGACCCTTTGCTTTTTTACTAATGCTGCTTCGGCTGTGAGCGTAGGAGTAGTATTCAGTCGTAGGATTTGCCTTTCGCTTTTCTGAAAAGCTTAGATTGGATTTTCTTTGCTGGTATACTATAATGATAAAATCTTTCGAATTTTCATCAGTATATTTACCAAATAATGTGAAGTAACGAATATTAAAATACACTTCCTTTGTCTTGGGACTTGGGCAGTCATACGCTATCTTTGTCCTCGATTATCTGGCTTTGGATATGAAGTAGGGGCAAACGTAATTGTTATTCAGATTACTGCAGGATCGGAAGTGGATTTAACCAAAATTATAGACCTATAATATTTAGGAAAAGCAATTAAAGAAAGGTTTTTTGTATGCAACAAAACTAGGAACGACTTGAATTTTCATCATGGTATAAGAATATACTTTCTACAATTAGCCTTGTTCTTCCAATTCAAGTCGAACGGCCTACTTATCAGATGTGACAGATTACATGGATCAATCTGTATCTCAACACTTAAACCCTCTAGAGCTCACTTCAATGGACAAAACTTGGGAGAGGGATGAAAATACATGGGTGAGGACGGTGCTACGTGCATGGATAAAATCAACTTATAGAAAGCAAGAGCCGCCTGCTGTCATCTGAAGTTGCAGCAGTGTGCCAGACCTCTCGACAGCTTGTCCCAAAGACAAATCATCTGTCTTGGGGATTGGTAATGTGCAGTGTAATAGTCTACCATGCATCCGTATTGACAGAACTTCCAGCTGTGGGAGTACTGGACAGTCGTGGAACTGTTAAATTGTTCAACCCACATTCCCATACTCACATCCTCCATCTTGAAAAGCTGCCAATATATACAAAAATGGTGTTGGTCAAACTGATGAAGCAGATTGGAAGACAACAAAGCTATTTTTAACACCAAAAGAGATATAGGAAGAAAAGAAGGGGGTTGAAATAAAATATTTACATTTTTTTCCCAAAAAAGTAAAGAACCAGACAATCTTCAGGGAAAGCAGAGTCAATGAGAATTTTTCAATACAACTAACCCTTAATTTTCGATTGCCATGTTGTGAGATAATAAATTTGGCAATATCACAGGAAATAATATATCCAGGTCCATTTGCATAGGGAGGATAAACTTCTTCCGGCCACTCCTGTAACATCAGACAACAATCACAGAGAAACAGGTTCAGTAAAGGAGTTCGCAGCATTTAACTAAATTCTTGAAGGAACAGCTCCAAGTTGCCTAAGAGTGTATTTAATTTCAACTTCTTAGAATGCCTCAGAACAACAAAGTCAATGGTAAAGACATTTTAGAACAAGAAAAGCAATTAACAATTTTTAACCACAAAAATATGAGCTTAAAGAAACCACACCAAGTGATATCATCATTATGCAGCTTCTTATGATTAAACCAACATAAACAATTTAAGAATTCAGACACAACTTTGCATTTTGCAACTGAAAATAGGACATAAAATGAAAGTGAGCATGGCCTATCAAAATGGAGAAGACATCACAAGGGAAAATCAAAAAAAGTCCACGAAACTCATATATACTACACATACCTCATAAGTGACAGCCCATTTTCCATTTCTCAAAGGACGATGCAGGAGGTTGAGATTACCCATATAAAGTGACTTTTTGGGAGGAATGCCATCAATTTCTTTCAAGACAGTATCAACTCTAACAAATGTGTCATCATCACATTTCATGATGTAAGCAGCCGAAACATTCAGCACCTGCATGTGCATAGAGAAGATTTCAATATCAGAATAACCTTTAAAAGAAATTCAACCCACCAGAACACATAAATACAGGTAAAACATATTCATGAGGAAGACTCAGAGAATCAAGAATGACCTTTCAAAGAAATGAAATGAAAGAGGGATACATCATTAACTCACCCCAAACTCACAAATTGCAATAGTTTTAAGAACCACAAGCTCATAGCGGTCCATAAATGGCAAAATCACAATATCGCCAAAATAAGCTGCCTCCTTCTTCAGCACTGCATTAACCTCCTTCCTCGTATTCTGCAATTTATAGCATTAATAATTAGAGACAAAAAGAAGTGAGATAAACAATAACATTGATGGCTAGAGAGGAATGTCTAAAAAAAGGACAGCCATTCAAGAACAAGAAAGAGTATATTAATAGATAAAAGCCAGACCGCCAACACACATACCAGCAATTTTTTCTTTAATCTCATGGAGATATTTGCAAAACAAAATGAAATTAGCATGCATAACACTTCAGGTATTTAAAATGATCTTCATTTCCAAAGAAATTTAAATGCAGAAACCATACCAGTGCAACAAAGAACCGGACCACTACATTTGAAGACTTGATGGCCGAAGATTGCATCCAAGTTTTTCTTACAGCCATGCGTTCGGCAAAGTGATTGGTAGCAGACAGAACCCCAATAAAAAGTTGAATAGATCCCCTAGGCAAAGGATATGCTTTCCATTTTGGTGACAACTCCAATACTCTTTGGGGAGAGAAACTTGGATGAGAGGTGGGAAGAGAGGTTGCATAAACTGAATGAACATCCACATCTCCTTTTATGGCCAGCCCTGTTGCATCTTCAAGAGAAAAACCCTGGTAGCACAGTGTAATCATAGCATAAGATTTCCTAGGCAAACTTGAACCATGAAAGTTAGATGCATTGATCTAAGCATAAACATCACTTTTTCTCAAATTTAACATAGTAACATACTGTCCGATATGGAAATGAAGTCACGTGTCGACCCCCGACGTTAATATGGTATCCATCAACAGCAGCACGCAGGGTCAGGATAAATAGTCTACCCTCTGCAAAAGGAAACGGCCAGGTAACTTCCGGTTTCTGTTCCCGCCCAATGAACCGTTTGAACCAAGAGGTTGTCTTGGACTCTTTTGAGTCTGCAACATCATCCCGAATCCATTTTTCACATCTTCGATGTCCATCAACTGACAAAAATATAGGCACTTCATAAATGTACTTGAAATTTTTAAAAAATCAAACACTCAAAAAAATGGAAGACATGATTTGAACAACTCCAAAAATATATACATGAAAGCTCTCTCACCCACATGCAAATACTACACATGAAAGCTCTAGCCTGTAGTTGCATGAGAACACAGGCGCAACAAAGTGGTTCAAGTGTAAACACTTCCCTGTAAATTACCGGCTTACATGCCTTTCTCTAATACTCCTAGTAACCATAATCTTTCTATTGAAATACCATTGAAACATTTAAGAAAAGATAAGAATCTTTCTAGATAATTCCAAGCAATAATCATTGATATATTAAGGGAATTGAATGCATCCTATAGACCAGTAGAATAGTGAAGTTTCCACCATGTTCTTGTTTCTTGACATGTAGTCACAACTTTATTTATCACCTCATTGTGCGACACAAAACTGGCATTGGCCTGGCTTATTTTCAAACAGTTAAAAACTCAGTAATTCTTTTATTCCTCCCAAAATTAATGCATGATGAATTTAAGTTGAAAAATAAAAAAGAAACGGAGAAAAAAATAAAATCACTTGATGCTTAATAAAATTTTACCCAGCATGTCTTCATCATCCTTGGACCGTAAACCATCACACCTTTGAGCTGTACCCCATTGCATTCTATAGCATGTGTTGTGCTCAATGACTGGCCGGCGGCTCCAATCTCCTTTCAGTCGAGGATTCAAATGCAAAATTTTTGGTGGATCCTCGCCATCCACAGACTTTAAGCCTTGCAATTCAACCATAAACTGTGAGACCATTACTAGGCCATCACCAAGCCTCAATTTTGCAAGCTGGGGTACAAACTCCTGATGAGCATATCGGGGTGTTCCCACGACTGTAATTGAAGAACCCGCTTTAAGCCCACATGGAAGGAACATTAGCCTGTCTCCACTTGCCAAATCTTCTCCACTTACAGATAACCATGAAGGACAGGACTCAGGCTTCCCATCAAACAAAGAATTCTGTCCAATCTCCTTTCCATCAAACTTATCCACTTCTTCCCATGCCTTTAATCCCAACGTCCAAGCCTCATCAGCCATTCTCTCAAGCACTGACAACTCACTAGTTTTATTCATTCGCCGCATAATCTCACCTGTTATTCGACCATATCGATGCTGAAGCGGCTTTATAGGCTGTAGTCTACCTTTCCCTTCCTCCAAAGGTTCCTTGCTAGGCCTCAAAGGTGCATCCTGGTTTAAATTATCTTCTAATTTCCGGTGAAATGTATCTTTATAGACAGAATTAACCAATGGTTTATTCAAATCAGCATCATTAACATCCCCAACCACTTTCCCATCCAATTCATCATAGCTACCATCCCCACTCAAAACTGCTGCTATCTCCAAAAAATGCGGAAACTTAAAAGCAATGAAAATTAAGTATAACCCTCCTATGCCCAACAAGAAATGAGACAACTTGAACCTCCTCCCAGTGGTAAGTTCACTCTTTACCCTCTTCATCTTACAATACCCAACAAACAAAACCACACAATAAACTTCATAAAACCTAAAAATAACTCAAATCCATTTCTCTAAGCAGGCAAAGAACCATCGAAACAAGCAAAACCCAGATTCATGCAAACCTTAGAAATTCACACCTTTATTTAGCCTATCAAATTAGATCAACAAAACCCTAATATTTTTCCAACAAAACAAAAAAGAAAAATCAAACCTTGTTCCTCCAAATCAGCCAATATCGCAATTAAACAATATTTGGGAACCAAGATTTGATCCTTTCAACAACGTAGAAGCCAAGCTCCTTAACATTTCACCAGCATTCTTGAAACGGGTTCGATCTCAAGAAAGAAGAAAAACAAAAACTTAGAGATTAAGGTAAAGAAAAATGTACATTGTTAGAGTTTCTCTCTTAACAAGACCTTGAAGACCAAAAAACTAAAGCAGAGAAAAAGAGAGATGGCTACAGTGTAATCTGTAACGTGTGTAACGGTGAAAGTTAACAAGACCTTGAAGACCCAAAAACCAAAGCAGAGAAAAAGAGAGATGGCGACACTGTAATCTGTAACGTGTGTAAGGGCGAAAGAAATGGAAACTGCCAGGTAAAATAAGTGAAAGTTGAAGGACTTAACTGGAAAAAATAATTTATGGGAAATCTATTGAAGTGGAAGGGATGTAATGGATGGAATCTCTTCTTGATATAAAAATGGCTTTTTTATTATTTATTATTCTAAATTTGATACAATTGTGGGGTTCATGATCAGGTTCAGCACCTTAAAATACTATTATAAATTTTAACCCTTTATTATTGGGTTTTTTTTTTGAAGTTTTAATGACTACATGGTTTTAGGATTAGGGTGCTTTAATTTTTAGTTCTGAGCAACTAATTTCTACAGGGCAAGAAAATTTATGCCTTTTCCCTATAACAATTGCTAGTCCTTTTTTATTGTCCTTTTTGGCTCAAAAACAATTAATCCAACTATATACATTTGTATACATGAAATTGCTATTAATGGGAAGTATTGATTCATGCATGCATCACATGATGTTAAGAGACATGGTGCACAAAGAAGGAAATATGTAATTATTCTGCCATTTTATCATTTACTTTTATTTTATTGTAATTTTTAGGAAAATAAAATATAAATAATACAAAGGAAATAATAATATTGATTAGTGAAGGTGGAAAAAAATTAAATAAAAAACTTAGACTAATAATGGATTATTAGTTAGTTAACTCATATTGTGTTTCCCTTCTCAAAGGCTTTGAAACTTTACAGTAATATTCTTTTCTTTTTGTAAAGTTTATCCTTTTCTTCCAGCACTCAAAAAAATAAATTATGATTGTTTTGTAATTCATTTCATAAAGCTTTGTTTCTTAAAAAAATTATGAAATTAAAAAAAAATTATTAAGCAAAATGTACTTGTTACAAGACTATTGTTCTCTCTCTAAAAAAATAATTTGATACCTATATAATGTATAAGTTTTATAAATTTTTCAAAATTCTTTAGATGTTCAATGTGAGATTAAAATATTTTATATATATTTTTTGATCTAATTTGATGAGGACCCTGTTTAATTTCTCTCTAAAAATAATTAATGTGGATTAAATTTAAATTAAATTTAGTTTAATATTATTTTATTACGCAATTATTTATTATCTCGATGTGTAATTGAATTGAAAAAAAAAATGTATGCTAATATGGCAAATGGCACTATGGTAATATTGTGAGACCAAAATCCTTATCCAATATTTTCTTGAGAAAACCGCTCACAGAAACTTCAAATTTCCGAACATGTCCTGTCCTTAAAAGCTAAACCCAGCAAACCAAAACCCCCAAAATACTATTCTATGCCACTTTCTCAGCGTATGCCGCTTCGTTTCCTCAGCGCCCAAACAGATTAAAGCTCCCGGTTTTGAAATTATAGTTTTTCTTGCGGATTTCATATGCCGAATATTGCGTTGAGTTGAAAATGTCATCTTTATCAGTAAACTTTCCGTATCGAGGTGCGTATTTACCTCTTTCTTAAAATAAGAATGCTTTTCGATATATTTAAACTCTTTTTTTTTAAAATTGTTTTATCTTTTTTGGACCTTGGTAGATAGATGCGTACCTGCTGGGAAATCAGGCTACAATCACTTACAGGTTAAATTTTACACGAATTGCTTTTTTTTATTTGTTTGTTTGTGTGGAAATTTATCATATTTATTTTGTCTGCTTGAGCTTTAAGCATGTAATTATGGCAGAATTAGTGTTCTTTGAGCTTTTTCTGTTTAATTTTTTTGTTCTTTATTTGTTACAGTGTTCAAAATTTTACCTTTTTGTTCGACGATGGTTGGTTCATTTCACTCTTTTTAGATTTATCTTACTTTTGCTATTCTTATTTGTGGTAAATTATCCAGACATCCTTTGTAGGTTCTTTTCCGGCTGGAATATTGCAAGTTAGAGTTGGCTTGAATAAACCATCAAAAAGGGCTAATTTATTTCCTTGTATTAAGTGTGAAAAGAAGGAGGAACCCTTTGAACATGTGTCTGTCGAGCGTCCTCCATATTATAGCTATATGGACTCAACGTCTGGGCAACTTGAACCAGCATCTGGTGCTCGTGCAAGTATTCCAGGGGAGGAGTACTGGCCTGAAGGCACTGCTAGTCGAGTTAGGGCTGCCAGGGCTCCTGAACCTACTGGAACTTCAGAGGGATCTCCTTCTTACGGAAAAACTCCAGGAAGTAGGAGGAAGAAGTACAAAACGGCAGCTGCTGCTGAGTCTTCTCAAGTGAGCGTTGAACCAAGTGATCCTGTGGTACCTGAAATCATTGAGGAGATAATGGAAGATCCAAAAGATTTCTCATCAGACTATGTCATCTACCAGACAAAATTTGAAGAATCTGAAGAAGCTGGATATGAATTAGACAAGAAATTTGGACGCCCTCATCCATTTATTGATCCAAAAGTGAAGAAGCCAATGGAGGAACCACTTACTAGTGAAGAACTATGGTGGAATTGGAGAAAGCCAGAAAAGGAACAATGGTCTAGATGGCAAAGGAGACGACCTGATGTTGAAACAGTTAGTGCAAATACTTTTTAAATTGTCTTTAAGAAATACTATGTTGATGGCGATTGCATTCATCTCAATGCAATCAGTCCAAAAGTTTTTATTTTATTTTATTTTATCATAACGTTTTTTGTGGGTGTGTATAGTAAGCAGGGGGGAGAGAGAGAGAGAGAGGGAAACAATTGGTTGCACTGTGCTTCATGCACTCAGACATGTGCTTTGAAAGGTTTGAATTTAGGATCTATTAACTGGTCCCACCTCAGTGATCTGTCAGGCAAAGATCACATTCCCCTATGATTTTCATTTGTGTGATTTAACATTGTTCTCTGAGGTGATTGTCCTTGAAATGTTGTCAAAAGAGATGGGATGACTTCGAAACTAGATTATAGTCTTGTTTTGAGTCCATTCATTGGTAGTTCCATATTTCTTTTCATTTCCCACAAGCCAAATTATTTTCACCCGATGCTTTCTGCAAGTGAGCCATGTGGTATTTCTTAGCTTTGTGCTGAAATTTAAAGTAGCATCATTCCATGATTAAATATATGCATGGTGCACTCATACACATTTCAGTTTTTTCTCAAAAGAGAGGCAGTGATTTCTCAATTTGATGCTGACAACTGAAATGGTCTTTTACATTTCTAGGTTTTTCTAAAAGCAATGGCCGAGACTGGGCAAGTAAAGCTTTATGATGAACATCCAACGCTAACTGAAACTTCCCTTTACAGAGCTAGGCGTCATCTTTTCAAGGAAGAAAGGTGTCATTGATATATGATTCCTTAGAATTTTTCACTTTCTCTCTTTCGAGTTCTCTCTTTTTCAAACACTTTCTCTCTTTCGAGTTCCCTCTTTTTCAAACCAGTATTTTGTTCTAAAGGACTGAAACATGATATAGGGAGAAATGGAATGTGAATCAAAAAAAGTGAATGATGATAATACATTTGGAAGTTAAATAGATAAAGGATGAGGCGTTGTTGGTCAAGAACTGATAGATACTTAAAAGTTCCTATTTTCCATATTAAATTGATTATTCATAAGTTTGAAATGGGCTAATAAACTAGTGATAATAAATATCACAGTTTCATTTGTGCTTCCCCTGCTTTTGTCTACTACATTTTTTGCATTGCTTCAAATTCACAACCTGATTAATTATCAACAAAACCTTGCTTTGGACTGTATGTTTTTCAAACGAGCCTTTTAATGCTTAACCAGTCAGTATTTTGGCAGGCTTAAGGCTGAGCAAGAAAGACTAGAAAGAATTGGTCCAATGGCATACTACTCTGAATGGGTAAAAGCATGGAAGAGAGACACTTCACGCAACGCTATTCAGAAACATTTTGAAGAGACTGGTGAAGATGAAAATACTCAACTGATTGAAATGTTTTGTCATCAAACAGATCGAGAATATCGGATTATGATGGGGACTGACACCCGTATTCGGAGGGATCCTTTAGCAATGCGAATGCGAGAGGATCAAATTAAGCAAAGTATTTACTCCATGCTTGATATGTTTCTTCGTACTGCCTATGTTTTTCATTTGTTGTCACACAGGTTATTGTCATTATACTTTCTGAAACAGTGAGCACTATATAGGTTGTAAATTTTTACTTTCCTTGTTAGAAATATGATGCATATGTCTGGATATATGAGGAAGTATTTGACCCATATGTACTTTCTCTTGTGCTTTAGAATGAATGATGAATTTTTCCTTTCTGTGCTTCTCTTGCTGTCCCAGTCTTGGATTACGTTTCTAACTGAGCTCAAGATATGAATTACAGGCTTCTTTCCTTCTACATCTATGCATGACATTCTGGGATTGACAACATCCCTAGTTAACCACACATACTGTAGTCACTTTTTTAGGTAGTTCTATGATATGATCTAGTGATTTGGCTTCCCATATTCTTCCTCTGCCTGCTAAAACTATTGAGACACAATTATTAGCAAGGACCAATATTGGATCTGCATCCTCTTTTCCATTGACAAGTAGTTTGTATTAAGTTCTTGCAGTTAACAACTGTGTTGGTATTTGCAGTATGGGGTGGGCTTCCAGATGAAGTGATTGATTATAGGGGACCGGATTTTCATGAACCAACACCAAATATGCTGGCTCATTTGAAGGAGGTCTGAGTTTAAACCTGTTATTTTAATGCTTCCCTGATTTTGCATAAACAGTGTTTTGTTTACTAAGGTAATTAAAATGTTTCACTTATTTTAAAATTGGGCATTCCATTTAAATATGAAATGATTTCTGCATTTCAGAAAATCAGGCGAAAATTGTTATGCTCATGTAGCCTCTTAAGCTGTAGTTCTAATTGGAACCATGTGGGGTCCTAAGAGTAAAGCTGCAGATGATTGACGGCTTGTTGTCATTAATAGTACTTCACCAGTGTTATAAGTTTAGTGCTGAAGAAACCCTTCATGTCCCATCTCCCTCTCTCTTCTCCTTTTTAGGAAAAAAATATTTTGACATTATTTTTCTCTGGATGATGTTCCATTTCTGTCCAGAAGAGTGCACAGATTTATTATTATATTTATTTCTCATGTTTCTTTGTGGCTTATAACCTTGACTCTTGACATATGAAATATATGGCAGTATGCCAGTGTTCTTTTAGCAGATGGCACCTTCACTGTATTTTAACACCTTGGCATTTATTAGATCTGGGATTAAGCACAGTTGTTGCACTAGCTTGACCAGCATATCATAGTCTTGCTTTACGAACATATATTCTACAGTGAGAGGAGTCAAGGACGAGACTGCATTAGTTAGAGATTAAGGCTATTTAAATTGTATTGTCCTATTTAAAACCCTTTTTTTTTGCCTAATGCCTGTTCCCTTGACTCTTTTAAGTGGGGTGTGTTGTTCCATCCTTACTTAAAAACTGCTTTCTAATTTTGATTTGGAATTCTTGATCATTTTATAAGTCCTGCTCTTAATTTATGTTCCCCTATTATTATTTCCTCCATCAAGTGCTTACTTTCCCTTACTTTTATCAGCATGGCAAGATTATATCAAGGGAGGAGCTTGAGAAAATTTTGGCAAAGGAGAAGACTGAAGAACTTGAGGTAATTAAAAAATGAGTAAAAACTTCATTGCTGAATGGATTGAACAACCATCCAGTCATGCCATTTCAATGCTTTAGCCATGATACTTTATTGAGCTTGAGAAAGGTACTTTCCTGTTTAAGCAGGAAACTAAAATTTTCATGTAAATGTAATTAAACTAGAATAGAATCAAGGGGAATAAATTGGCATGTGGTGGAAGTAATACAGGACATACATTGCACTAACTAATCACTTTTGACACATTTCATGCAATGCCATTGTATCTTTGTTGTCTCATTTTATTGGTTCATGTTTCTCATTTTGGTTGGATGGTGATGTTGAATAAAGCTGTTGAAAGAAGCCAATCATCACTACAAGTGTTAATGTCAATTAGTTCTTGATAACTTGTAGTTACTGCAGATAACAGATATGGACGATGCTATGGCACGAGCTGTCGATATTGGTGAAAATGAAGTGAGTCTAATTGTCTTTTCTGCTTTAGCTTTCATCCTCTGTGTTTTATTTCTATTTCATTCATTCTTGGACGTGGTTACTTCATACTCTAGTTTTGGTTGCTGTGAGAGTGACATTATTCTCTTTTGAGAAATACCTTTAGGAGGATGAAGAAGACAATGAAGCTGACACTGAGGAAGAAGAGGAGAAAATCACGCGGAATTGGAGTGTTCTGAAAAGTACTCCGCAGCTTAAAAAGTCAAAGGTGCTTCTTTTTGCCTGCCTTGGTAGTTTTCTAGCATGATTCGATCTTTATTTCTTATTTTTTAGGGATTATTTCAAATGAGCGTCACATAGATCGACGGGAGGATAATTTCAGAGGTTGGAAAGCAATGAAAGCAAACATCCAAACTTGAATGCTAACTTATAGTTCTACTAGCTCGCTAGTTACTGTGTGTTTCAAACAATGTGTAATGTCTTCTTCCTTGACTTTGCAGGCTAAGCCAAAAAAGGAGGATCCGATGTCCTTGGAAGAGGCTGTCGAAGATTCTGAAAACTTGACTGATTTTCTCATGGACTTTGAAGAAGATGAGTGAGGGCTATCCACCAGAGTATATTTCTATGGGTTGCATGTAATATGATTTTTAGGGAGTGGATTTGAATTACCAAGTGAATGCTACAAGGTGGGACAAGAGAGTTTTGAGGAGGTGGAATTTGGGTGTGGAGGGATGGATATATGAGGAAAGTGAAGATGGTGAAATGTACAACGTTTTCACTGTCAAAGGCATTCTTCTTGATTGATAACTCAGCCACTCGAGGAAATTTGAAATTTTCATGACAGCTGAATGAAGATCCAAAGTGGTTCCTATTCGATTGCATTATGGAAAATGCCTTCAAAACCTTAGGAGGGAGGAGGGTATCATGGGTCATCGCAGGGGCCTGTATTCAGAAATAAGAACCACTGGCAAGGAGAATGGGTCAACCAAAATGCAATTACAATTACAGGGCTTATTAAGAAATCATTGGATATTGTTGCACTTGTAGTTGAATTCTGTAGGCACATCTCACTTACAATCTTTTTCTCAAATTCATTACAACGTCAAAACTAATTCCCTCACATTTAATTAATCCACTGTTATAATACCAAAATAACTCGAAACAGGTTGCTTTACAAAAGGAAAAGCTATAAATGAATCATGTTAAGTGGGTCTGGCACAGGTCTGGCCCAATCCCGGACAAGGCTTGGATAGAGTTTGGACCTGCTGGACTTGTTGAATATGTAGTGGGGCTGCTTTGGAGGAGTCCAATCTAATTTTGTTAAATATGTCAATTTGTAAACTCTTTATTCATAAGGCTTCAAGTTGGAGAAAACCCAAAAAAGGACTCAAACCCAGGATATTTGCTGATCAAATATTTGATTACTTATTATAAGTTGGAGATAATTGCATATTTGGGGTTGTAATTGGTTTAAAGTTTGATATTTTCATTAATTTTTTGTCCATGCCAGCATTACAGGAATATCTACTTTCCTTCAGCTATGGTATTTGCACACGTCCAGAAAATTTCTACTCACATCATTGAATTGAAAAAGAATTCACCCAAATTTTAAAAAGAAAACAGCCAAAAAATAATGAGTTGAGGCCTTCAAGCATTGGTCTGGTCAAAAGCTTGCTTTTTTTTTTTTTTGAACTTGATTAAATTGCAAGTTGCTGGAAAAAGTGGAGCAAGTGCGGCAGCGCATACATGGTGTCTTTCACACACATTAATAGTTTAGGTTATAAACCATTCATTCCATTTCCTAAAGTCATTGATCATTGAACTTTGCAGCCCTCCAGTGCAAGTTGGAAGGTACACTATGATTCAAGCCACTCCAAATTTTCTCAAACTCAATGTTAAATCACTTTTCTTTTTTTTATATATATATAATTTTCAAACCTATTCAGTCCTTTTCTTGACCAAAACATGAAACCCATATTTTTTTTCTCACATTATTCTCAAAACCCTCCAAACTTTGTTAAAGATAAAAAATTCCTCTCTCTCTCTCATATGATTAAGAGATTAAACTTTTTTTTGGGGGGGTGCAATGTGGCTGAGAATAAAAGATGGACCAAATGAAAAGGGACATAAGCCATTAGGGAGTTTTGATACCTTGAAAGGTGGTAGCAAAGGTCCTCAAGAATCCCATGCAAAGGGAGAGATCATTAGGGCTAGAGCCCCATTTCAGACTTTTAAGATTTTTATATTAAGGAGGCAGATTTTCACACTTTTCTCCACATTTCAAAGTTGGGACTTGTTTCTTTTTGGCCCTAGTGACTTCCAGAGGATAGAAATATCTACCATGTAAAGTGTATATACATGCAATTATGCACAGAAGCTAGAGAAGCTGTCCCCAGCTACCCATCTACCTTAATTTATTCCCCTCTGTCCCACACTATCTATCTTGATGCCTTTGCAAGATCTCAAAAGTGCTTTACATTATTTCTTTTTTAATCTCTCAATGCACAAGTAATATACTTTATATTATCATCCCTACATAGAAATGTAACATAACACTAGTAAATGTTTTTTCTTTTGATATTCCTTGTTCTCCATTTAATTAACAATTTATGTAAGGAGAAAATCTGCAGCCTGAAGATTATTTTAAACTGACCCATATTTTTTGTGCACCTGATTTGATGTGTGTGTTTCAAAAGTGGTCCCTTGCATAATGCATTTGATTCTGACTTGAAAACCTCAAATACTATTTCCAAGATCAGAATCTCTACATATACTTCAAATATTCTAATCCAATTTCACAAAGCAGAGAAATCTAGTATTCCCACAGAGAGGGGGAAGAAGAAAATAAAGGGTCTAGCTGGTTGTTTTTGACTGTTTTGTTTTTGAAGTGCTTGATATAATTCTTTGGATACACTGAAGAAATTTATTGTTCCATTGATTCCACAATGGTTGGTTCCTTTTTTCTCTGGCCATTAATAAATAGGTTCAGCTACTGTTGAATAATGTAGAGAGAGAGAGAGAGAGAGAACATTTGGATTATTGTAGTTGTGGAGACAGCAGATCCTTTTTCATTTTTTGCCTGGATGATACAGAAATGATTAGAGGATGAGGGTGGTCAGCAAAACAGCAGAATTAAAACAAATATGGCAATGAGTTACTGTTTTGTTGGAGACTCTGTGTCACCCAAAACATGATCAAGAAAAGATCCAAGGCATTGTTGGTCTGCTTTCTTGCTCTCCCTGCCCCCCTGATCTGGAAATACCCCTTTGAAAACATTAAAAAAAAAAAAAAGGTCAGGTAAAAGCACAATCCCAAACATGAAACATTTGGTCAACCCTGTTTGATCCCTATATATGTTTGTCTCTCTTGCATTGTATGCCTCCTGTTTAGAGGGAGGGGGGTTCAAAAACTTTTTTTTTAAAAAAAAGGGGTCAGTAATGTCTAAACCCCTTTTGATTAATTATTATTAATCATTGTTAATGACCCTTTCAACATCAATTAGTCATGTTGTCATTAAACATTAACATGATTAAAAACAGTGGGCTCCACACTAAACAATCCATTATGTTGCCTCTCCTTAGTCTCCCTTAGTGTCATTTTGTTCTTCAGCTTGTCTTATATATGTATTCAACTTTTTAATAATACAAAGCAAATCTTAGTTGTTAGAGATTTAAGATTACAACAACCTGCACACACTTAAGCTCAGGTGTGGCTTTCAATGTTGGGATTAAGAACTTTAAGACATGTTTGAAAAAATTTTTGGTAATCATCAGATTGCGGCGCGTATTCAGTCCAATTAGAGACGTGCACGCATTCGACAGTTGTCGGTGTGCATGGTGATTAGGGCCAAACCATAATACATTGTTGGACAGTCATTTGTCCGAAATTATATGTCCGGGTCTAATCTCTCACTATGTTCCAAACTTTGGCCTCTGACCAGCAAAAGACCAGGGCGTTTTCCTGGGGTATCACGTATCAGTTCTCTTAATTAATACTTCAAACAAGTCAAAAAGGCATATATTGAAAATGGCATAAGCTTCTATTTTTTGTTTGACTCAGCCGGCCTCTACATCTCCACTAGTGCACAAGAAAGCAAAGGTTACTTGAACAAAATGGCAATATATATATATATATATATCCATCCATTTATGGTTTCCAAAAAGAAAATTAACCCCTGAAATCTTTCTTTCTTTCTCTCTTTCTCCTGTTCATAAACCATGATTCAAGAAATTTTCACTGAAAGTAGGGCATGTATCTAAAAGGGTTGGCAGGGTCCGAACAGACTTGAGAGAAGGAAATGATTGGTTTCTTTTCGTCATCCCCTTATCAAGGAATATGTTCTATATGCTCCTGACTACTAATCATAAGAATTATTCTTTCACAGAAGAAAAGGGTTTCCCTCAGCTTGCAGGTGCTGAAGTTACATTTATCTAACATCCTGTATTTAATTAAAAAGCATATAATATAACAGATTTAGATGCACTGAATTGCTTAGGACTCAAGCTAAGCACACTGCCCTAAACTTGCTTGGAAGGCTAAAAATTCCAAATTCTTTTTTTTCGGTTGAGATATAATTAATAACTTTATTTGCTTTTGGGTTTTTGTACAACTATATTTCTCTTTAAGTGCTTTCATTTTCTTTTCTCCACCCTTTTTGTTTTCTTCATTATTCTTCCCCATATTAGAAAGCATGGAGTTGAGGGCTGTATCAGTACATCTCTGCTTTGCCTATCTTATATTAACAAATGCAGGTATAGCATGTTAGTTGGGCTGACATCAAAATAGCCTAACATTGAGCGTGGGCTAAAGTTTTTCTCTGTACACTCGATTTCAAAGGTGAAAGTATGTATCACCACACTTTCATTTAATATAATATGATAACAACAAAGCAAATGGTTAACATCCGACTATTTGATTTAAAGATATATGTATGTATTTAATAAAAATTATTTAATATTAAAATCTTATTTATAAAATTTTTGTCTTATTTCATTTTAAATCTTGCTTACACGTACACTTTCTTTTTTAAAAAAAATTAAAGATTATTAAATGTATATATATTAAAGTTTCAAATAATAATTTCATTTTATTTTGTGGTGCTATTGCTAACACGTAGGACGAGGGCTTCTTCTTTTTTTGACTGCAGTATAATTAAATGATTAAACAAGATAATCATAGAAAAATAAATCTTTTTGTGAATGGGTCCGACTTGTCCAAATTGGAGCCTGTCAAGTGGGTCCGAAGTTACGTGCGAAAAATGTTTCAATAAATAATGGTGGCCTCTAAAGGTTTATCTTCCCATCACTTTGAGATTTGAAACCCAATCTTACTATATTTGATATTTTTATTTGTCAATTATTGATATCCAAAACTACCATTAATTCCATTAAAGAATTATACAAACTAACAAGAATATATATATAAATATTTTTGCTCCATAATTTTAATAAATATAAATATATAAATGTTAAATAGTGAAAAGTAATGTCCAAAAGGAGGAGGAAAGAGGCGTGTGGGGAAGCGAGCGAGCGGGCGAGGCCGCGAGCGGAGAGAGAGAACCGGGTAAATGGGGCCGCGTCAAAGCGGGGATGGGGGACGACCAAATCTAGAGAGCAAAAATGGATGGACCCCACAAATCTAAGCGGTGAGCTGTTGCTTTTTTTGACATCTTTCGCTTTTTCCCTTCTCTCTCTCTCCACACCCTTTTGTACTACCAAAGAAAGCAAAGAGAAAAATACTACAAACACCCTTACCAGTTCGCACACCCCCAAAACCAAATAAAGTGACCCACAAAGCTGTTGATGGTTCATGTTACCGACTAGAATTTTTCAACTATATAAATATATATATTTATATTTATATTTATATTTATATTAATTAAAATTAACAATATTTTTTCACGTCAATAAATAATTTCGGATTTTACAAGATTAACGCAATGAAAAGTAGGCGTGAATAATTGGTTGGAATATGTTAAAGTTATATTATTTTCGCTAAAGTGAATTTTATTTCAATTATTGGTGATCGACAATGTTTTCTCTTTTGGCCTCCATGTGCATGGAATTTACGTGGCCTGCCATGGGTCGGTGTTAATTCATGATGGAGACCTAAAATATCTTAGCCGACTTTTTTGAAAATAAACAAAAATAAATCTAAAAAATGAATGAATTGGAAAAAGCTTTCATGGCCGACTTTCTTGATATTCCGCTGCTTTTTGGTTTCCTAAATCCTAGGTTTAGGCTCACCGTAAAAGGTCGGGTTCAAATTAAAAATGTCACTCAGTAAAAGGCAAAATCTAACCTTATAGTATGCAACCCCCCCGCCTCCCCTCCCTCTCTTGAGAAAGTAAAAGGCAGAATGTAACATAAAATTATTTACGTTTTAAACCAATTTTTTCACTAACATTACGTTATAATTTGTAATATTTAATTTTTATATATAAAAAAACCACCCAAGTTTAGATATTTTGTAGTATATATGCTTAGGAACGTGCGGTGGATATACTATAAATAGAATATATCAATAATCAAGCACTTGACAAAAGTGGTGGTTTAAACTTATATGTAAGGCCAACAAAAGTGAAGAGAACCAAGCATTTAATGCGACAAAATTCAATCCAGTTAACCACATTACTCGTCCATTAATGGAAGTTTTCTCCACATGCAATGGATATATAAGTTTGAAGTACAAAATAATATCTTCAAAAGCTTTCAATTTACTTGAAAATGTCAAGGCAAAAAAGAAAAAAAGAAAAAAAGGGGGGTGTTGATGCTTGAGTTGAACCATCATTCAATTGTTCCGAAGCTGGAACGATCTTTTCAAAACTTCAATCATCAAACGTTGTATTCAAAAAGATTTATTTTATTTTATTTTTCCACTTGGAACACATTGCATGAAATCGATCACTCATTGAATGGGACACTCTTTGATAAGCAGTACATGTCAAAAAAAAAAAAAAACTAGGGTGTGGACAAAGCTCTTGCATGTATGTATATATAATAATAGAAAGACAATTAATTAGAGATTATTTATAGAGTAAGTTCATGCAAGGTGTGGTTCCCACAAATTTCTTTGATTCCCCCAATCTACCAACGAAGTCACCTTCCATGAATTCCATGATTGGAGTTATATTGGCCCCTACGTTGAAGTAAATCACTCTTGTGACTTCCAGTGGACCCTTGTTCTTGTTTCCTTATCCCAAAATCCCTTTCTCAGTTTTCTGAATAACTTTGAAACACCCAAAAATATCAATGGTTTATGGCGGTGAACACGTTTCAAGTTTCATCATCATCAATTTTTAAGCAATAAAGTATTGATTAAAAATGGGAGTGAGAAAAGAGTGTAAATGGTAGTTGCAATATTGTTCTTACTAGAGTATATATGTATTGGTTAGGTCCAATATTCTCTTAGGAATATTAGCCCTTTTCTTTAAAGAAGGATGAAATGCCACTGAGTTAGTGCCTTGTAATCTTTATTGTTTTTGACTGTGGTACGGGATGAATTTACCTTTTTGACTTCTCCGTGATTCCCATTTCAACATAAACTTGGGGACAGGGAAAAGAAAGCTGTCATTTTCACTTGAAGTACCCTTTTCTTCACCCAAAATTTCCACAAAGAAACAAATTAGAGGAGAAAAAACTGCAACAAAGGAGAAAATTTGGAGGCTTTTTCTTAGGTTTTTTGATTCTAACATAGAAGAGGGTTAAAAGCAAAGAGGCACTAGGGTAAATCCTCTCCCTGCCGTAGGAACTCAAGAAGCAAAATATATATACATAAAGAGGGCTATGACTAAGAAAATGATTAGGGTTTGAAAGCGACATGGTTTCTACTCCACTTGTTTTGCGGGCATTCCACCTGCAAATCATAATCCTTGGGCGCTCCTTGCAAAGCTAATGTTTGATTGACTTAGTCAATATAATAAGAAATTTTGGTGGCCATAGTGGGATTTTTAATTATGATATTCCATGGAGGTCCTTTCATAATACACTATTAATTATCTAACATTTCTTTGAAATCCTAGAATCGAAGTCATTCTAATGGAGGAATATCACATATCTTCTAGCCTAGGTTGAAAAGGCAAAAAGCTTCTATGGAAACTAGAAAAAACGATAAACCCAATGCTTGCTATATACCAAATCTTCCCCAATCCCCACTATATATACCAAAATTGTTAATCCTTAGCTTTTGCCTTTTGACTCTTTTTTTTCTCTACCAATTCTTTTACGAAAGTTTGGAAGGGAAATCATTTGAATCAGGAATCTCTTTTCTTAAAAGAGAGGTATGGCACCTGATTTAGTTAATTATGTCGATCTTCCCCATTTTTTTAATCTTAATCTAGTTATATATGTTAGATAAAGTAATCATGACAATTGAGGGCTGATTTTACACCTCTACCTATGGCTGAACGTAAAGATATGTGCATTCTTACCATTAAAGTTGACTGAATAATTGTACTAAAAGAGAGGTTAAGGAAATAAAAAAGTAAATCATTAGTCAAGTTAATCAATGATGTCTTGATTTGAAAATTTCATGCCCTAGATTTTGGTGATTAATTAGAAAGATATGCCAGCTTCATCATTAAACAGGATCATTAGGATTAGGACATATAGCAACAACAATAGCAACCCTTTTGCTACAGGTCCATCGTTTAAAAATTATGGTAAGGTTAATTAACTCTAATCTCATCTCATGTTATTGTGAAATGAAAAGTACAAGAGTACTAAAACTTAGGAAATTAATTAATCTTAGATGCACATGTTTCTCGCTGGCACGAGGCCTGTATTGTGGACGTGCAAGGTTAGCTGTGTAGCTCTCTAAATAATGTGCAATTTAAACAGAAGAAAAAAATGGATCACGTTTAGATCATGCCATTACCTAAACAATTCAAGTAACAATATATGGTTTCACAATTGAACCAGGTAAGCTTCCCGAATTGAGGATTGGCGGACAGGAGGCAGGCCACGATTGCTGAGATGAAGAAAACTTTTCACAACGTTACCATATTTGCATGAGGCAGTGGCTTTGGCACGAAACTAGAAGTGGAATGGTGTGATATCTTTGATTTAGAATTTGATAGATAATGAATGATTTAACAGGCATCCTTATCCTTTGCAATGGAAAACTAATGCTCACATGTGATATGGCCCAAACCTCCGAAGCAGTTGGGGAAGTTCCTGTGGGTAAAAGGGCTCTTTTTATTTTTGGCAATGAACATTAATTAATTGAAATGGGGCTCCCTTAGAGTCAATATGGGGGTCAGCCAAAACTGGTTTCTGTGTGGTAATTTATGATGATGTGCTTCCTTTTCATTTCAAACTTTTAGTGTAATTTCATGGATTAATGTTGGAGAATATGGCTACAAAGTGTACCAAAACAAGACACATATCAAATCTTAATTTGTACATGCTGATATGAAGTACTTTCAGAACTTAGTTTTATCATGGATGCATGAACTGTTTGATTGTCAAATGATAATGTTTTTCTCCCTTCAATGGCTGCTAACTTTTCCAGACGAAGACCCAACACAGACAAACATAATACTCGTACAGAAATTGTTAATTAGCACATGGTAATTGAATAAGATTGCTTGTTAAAAACCAAGACAAATATGGGCTTTAGGTTTTTGTGCATGCAGAGTATAGCAAACTAGGGTACCATCACAAGTAAGAATTCCTAATTAAATTTACCAATGAAGAATTTAAACTTCGCCATTCCTAGGTACGAAGAGCTGTCAAGGACTCGAGGCTGAAGATAAATATAAAATACTACGATAACATTTTCTCCTTTTTGGATGCTTTTCAATAAACAAGTAATAGTGAGCAAGTAATCCAGTGTATATAATTTATAAATAAATTATTTCTATTTGAAATATGTTTACGTTTATCCAAATCGATGGAATATAGTTATTTTTCTTAGAAATTGAATGATAATAATAATAAAGACTCAACTTCATGGTTGTTATGATATAGTTCAGATTATCTCTATCTTTTGATGATCAAAATTTATCTTCATGCAAAACATAACAAAAAAGGATTGGTTCCTTTTAGGGTCCATTTGAATTTGAATAAATTTTATTGTGTTTTATGAACAATATCATGAAAAGACATGTAATAATAATGAACTAAGTAATTAAATTATTGCTGGTATGACCACATTATTAATATCAAATCTATATAACATGAAATAACGTAATTTTTTTGGTACTTTTTTTTTGTTATATAATTTGTTAGATTTATGAGAACATTCTCGATCAACGACAATCGCTATGGTAATTAATTTTACATGTGAGGTGAGATAATGGTAACACAATAGTTTCATTTTTTTTTTGAAGAAATTTACTATTTTGTATTTGAGTTAAATACAAATCAAGTAACATGGGTAAAAAGAGCATATTCTACCAAATGAATGCATATACATTTTGATTATATATAATTAGGTTTAGAGACTCAATAAATTCCTCATTTCTTGAAATAAAAAATTGTGACCATACCATTGATCAAGGTGAATTTGGGGATTGGAGATGCTTAGGCTTGTAATAATTTTAACCCTTGATACTTATTTACAAAAATTTTGCTATTACCTAAAAATATTGAAGCATTATTAACACATATTTGCAAAACCTGAAATCAAAAAGGCTAGTTTTCAATTATTAACTTTAAGATATTTATCCATTAAATCTTATTAGTATTAGTATGATGATAAAAACAGATATCATCTACTATATAAGATAAAACATAGTGGTATTCAATGATGATATAATTTCAAATCTAATTAATTTCACTTAAGACCATGACAATTTTTAAGAACACACATTAAAAATTTAATCATTCTAAGTGTACATTAGGCAATCAAACATGTTCATATATAATCAATAAATCAGAAGGGAAGAAAACAAATCAAGCAGGAAAGAAGAAGAAGATGAAAAATTGACAATGATGTTTCATCCTCTTATTTTAATTTCGAATGCCCCCACCTTCTTTCACTTTCAAATTTGCGAAATTTACGATTCCTGCCACTTCCCCAACCGTTTATTATCTGTAGACTGAATAAAAGCCGCGTGGGGCAATTCATTGCGTGTGCCGCTTCTCCGCCGTACGGCCCTGACAGGGACCAATGCAAAAGGGTAAACAGTGATTGAACGTCAAGTCTCCATCACAACCCAGTCGGGTCCTACCTTTGCTCAAACCAATGGTCAGGATTCGTCCTTTAACCGCTGTTTTCTTCTTTATCGTACGTACGTAGATCACACATCGTCCGTATCTAAGTAGGATCAGGTCATTTTCTCTTTTTTCTTTTTTAAAATTTTCTACAATTTTCTTTTCATTTTCACGCATAAGAATAATTTACATAAAATGGACAATAATTGAGATGCATTAAATTATTTAAATAACAACATTTTTCCTTTCTCTAAAAGTAAAAAATAATTCAATTACACAATACATAATATTTCATCACACACCATACATATGTATATAATTATTAAAATTTATATAAAAATTTAAGATAATTATTATTAATAACTTGAATTTAAATTTTTAAAAATCAAGTAATTTAAGTTCAAAATTTTGTTAAGTCATTAATAATTATAATCCGATCGTTTCCAAAGTAAAGAAATTGAAATCAAATGAATGGATGCTATATTTAATAGGTTGCTTTTTATATAACTGAATTTTAATCATAATTAAAAAAGATACATGCAAACAAATATAATAAGTACCATATCCTAAGATTTGTTGCTTAGAAGCTTTGTCAAGGAGTACCATTAATCATTATCATTATGTATTTGTGAAACCAAACATTCCCAACATTATTATTATCATTTCAAGATTCAATTCTCTATTACGTCTTAAGTTTTACAAAAAAAAAAAAAAAGGGTGGGGGTGGCTTCAGTATGCATGAGAGAGCATTAATTACCACTACATGTACGCATTGTGCATGGGAATGATGAACAAGTTTTCATTACGCTAAATGCCTCTTTTATTTTTAATGTAATAACACAGCAGATCGAGTTCGTGACTTTGGATCAAAGATATCAGTTTAATGGAGCTAAAGAATTTAGTTTGAAACTCCCAAATCTGAACTATGTGGTGCTCGAACCCTTGGGTTATATTTTGCTGCACTGCATGGTCGAGGAATCGCATGTTAAATGTGTAAGTTGCAACTTGATTTGTTGTTGCAGTTGACGCTGAAATATGAATACATGAAAGAGAATTGGAGAATGAAGATGCAGGTGTCGTGATTTGTCTAAGAGAAATTTATTTTCTCTGACCCCATGCATCGGATACTGACACACAGGTGATGGAAATTATTGAGGGTTCAGTCATGAGTTTATGCAATAAATACAACATTATAAGTGATGTCTAGGATCATGTATAATCATGAGTAATTATGGGTTTAAAGCCTTAAAATGCAGGTTGGCTTCATTCATACATTTAGCAAATTTTGTTCCCAAGTATATATTCTTTGAAACTTTCAAGTTTTCTAACTTTAAATGCACTTCAGGACTGGTAAACTGGTAGGTTGTTGGATTTTCCTGAACATTGACCGCAAAACAAATGCCATACCTAACAAAATTGTCTTCAATTAAACTAGTACTGCAAGTGTGTTCCAAGATGAGAAGCATCAATCCCTGCAGCTTTAATGGTAATTAACTCATATTTTAATTTGGGAGATGAGCTTTCACGAACTTACTTGGAGATACCATGGAAGTAGCAGGAAAAGAAAATAGGAAATGATTGAGAAATTTCACAAAGTTTGAATATTTTGAAGTTCAATTATGAGATGGATCAAGATTCCTAGAAAAAATGTCAGCTCAAACAGGATTATGTTTATATCTTATTGAACAAAAGAAAAGGAAGGTTCCTCAAAAATGCCATAAAGCAGGCGACAATCTTCCAGCCTAAGCTTGGAAAAACTAAAAGAAAAAAAAAATCAGAAACAAAAATGTTTTTCTGACTTAGATGGACCCTATGATAGGATGTAATCCCTCCCTGATTTTAAATGAGATGGACCCTAAACTCATAATTTCCCTAACCATGTCACCTCAAATAGTACATATATCTTCATGGATTGGGTGGACCTAACCACGGAAAAATTTGTAAAAACTCATTATCACAGGCTTATATCACTTAATGAATAAAGTATCTCATCCCATGCATTTTGGATGTAATCTCTTGGCATGTATGGACTACTTGTTTTGCCATTGTCTTCTCAAAGCTTTAGCGTTTCTTCTTTATATCTTTATCTACCCTCCTCCCCCCCTCTTTTATTTTTCCTTCTTCATATCAATGGATCTTTAATATCGAGAAAACTAACATTCCAAAGTCAAATGTTCATAAAAGAAGAAGCGCTTAAGATGGTACTACCTTTCTACTTCTTGCAATGGGACCAACCCTATGCTTTGCAAGAATGCGACCATTTTCATGTGAATACTAGAACCTAAACTGAAATTTCCACTTATCTTGTCCTTGGTTTAATATTCAAGTCACAACTTACCATCACCTCACTTTCCCCACATAAATATTCCCATTTCTTATCATCAATTACACTACTGCTAAGTACTACTATATGGACTTTGCAGTTGGGCTTGTGTGCTGGCCCATCTTGATTAAGAGAGGGGCACAGTTGCAGGTTGCAAGTTGGCTACCATATCATTCAAGATACTCCCCCCTGAACAGGGTTCCCCTAATCATTTCATGCAAATGTTGAATTTGGAGTCTTCTAATCAACTACCTTCTTTTTAACAAACTAGAAAATTACTAGTTAAAAAGAAAAAAACCTGGTCACAAAACAAATGGTTCCTTAGTAATTGTTCAAGCCTTCAAGGGCAATTCAATCACCTCCAAAATTTGGCTATAATGGTCACTCCGAAGTTTTACTGCTAACAAAACCCAAAATGAAAAGGAAGAAAAGCAAAAAACCTTCCCTCTGAGAAAAATCTGACACTTTCTCTCTCTTAAGGCACTTTTTCTTTTCGCATTTTTCCTTCACCGGAATATAAAAAAGGACAGAAAAATAAAAATAAAAATAATAATGGCGGTTGTGTGTTCATTGATTGGAGGAACTTAGCAATTGACGAAAGAGAGAGACAGAAAGAAAGCAAACAGCAAAGGCAACCAGCAGTAAGTAGCAGTGTAGTACAAGGAGTAAGCAGCAGGAGACTCTTTCTCTCTCTCTCTCTCTCTCTCTCTCTCTCTCCCCCCAGTAGTCATCAGTTATCACTCACCACCACTATTTCCATTGCTGGAAACAAAAAGGAACCTCCCACCCTGAAAACCAGTAAAATTTTTTGCATCTTTAAAATCCTCAACCATAGATATAAAACATACTATACTCTTCTGCAAAAAAAGAAAAAATCTATAAATACCCAATACCTCTTTTGAAAACAGTTGGACTGTACAAAGGAGAGAGAGAGCTTGGAGAGAAGAAAGCCCAAATGCATAATAGTAATAATAATAGTACTACATAATTCTTTTAGCTTGTACCTTTGCATCATATTTTTTTTGGTTTGTGAGTGAGAACAAAGATCTGGGCTTCTCTTTGTTAGAAAAGAAACTTATTGGTGAGAGAGGCTGGAAAAAATCGTTATCTTTCAAGCTGAGATCTGTTGGGTATTTTTGCTTGCTGGGGTTAGTGGTTACAAGCTTCGAGGAACTCAAAGAAAAAGCTGGTATTTTGTACACCCTTTAAGGATCAAAAGGCTTTGTCTTTGGGAGGTGAAATGTGGGGCTAAAGTGTTGGAACATTAAAAAAGAAAAGACTATGTTGTTGTTTTAGCATGAAAGTTTTGATTCAAGAGAAGAGCACTTGGGGTTTTTGGGTGGAGAAGAAGAAGATAGGAGGCGGATGAGGCTTAAAGCGATTGTCTTTTGTAGTAAAACCGGTTTCGGTTGAGAAAAAAACGAAAAAGATAAGAAGTCTTGTGGCTTTGTGTTTTTGTATTGTTTTTAAAGTCTCTTCTTTGATGGGTAAATTGTCAGCTTTTTGCTTAATTGGAGCTGGTTCTTGTTAAGGCATGGTGTTTTTGCGGAAACAAAGGAGTAGAAAGAAAATTTTTTGAGTGTGGGTGTTCTTATCTGAAGGATTTTGGTCCTTAGTTGGTGTGGTTAGAAGGAGGGGTCTTTGGGGTAGGGGATCTCTTTTCTTGAGGGTATAACTTGGGATTTAAGGTTGTTGTTATATTTGTTTTGAGAAAAAAAATGAGGCTTGCTTCAGCTGGTTTCAATCCACAAACCCAGGAAGGTATGCTTCTTATTTATCAAAGTCGCTCAGTTGCTGTGTCTCTCCTTTTTTTCTTCCCCCGTATTTTTTCTTTAAGGATTAGTTGAGTTCCTTGGGAGAGGGGAGCTGAAATTATCATGTGGCTGTTAGAATTTGGGATGTCCATTTGCTTTGTTTTTTGCTTGAGAAAATGTAGCAGAAGCTGAAACGTTAAAATGTTAAACCCCAGATCAGTAACTCCAGTTTATTTGGATTTACCAAGTCTCGAATGCAAAGCTATAGGAAGATAGCTGGATTTCCCTTTGTTGGTTGGTGGAATTCTGTCTTTATTAATTCCTTCCTTTTTTATTTGTCTGGGGTCAAGAAGTGCATAAAGTTTTGCAAAATTCTACTTTGATTTGATTCACCGTTTCCTATTAGACAAGCTGTGGGTTAATATGTTTATGTCTTGCTGAATTTGTCCCCTTTATTTCGTATATGGTTTTGTTTTTTGTGTTCTGATCAAGCGTTATTTTGGAGTTTAATGCATACCCATATTTCTTGCAAGGTTGGGTTTCTTTTGGCGTCCCTTGACCTTTAGATGAAATGTTTAGTTTACTAATTGGGGGTTTGCACTTTGTAATCAACACCAGCTCAATTCTTTATTTTCTTTTTTCTTTTAATTTTGTTGAAGTGCTTTTACATTAATGCTAAATAGATTTTGCAGGAGAGAAGAGAGTTCTGAACTCTGAACTTTGGCATGCATGTGCGGGTCCTCTTGTTTCTCTACCTCCGGTCGGAAGTAGGGTTGTTTATTTCCCACAAGGTCATAGCGAACAGGTTAGTATGCTTGGACTTGGGTTTAGCTTGTTCTTTGTGATGGATTTTGAAGCACATTTTGTGTACTGCCGATAGTACGTATGTATCAACTTCCGTTTGCTACATGAAGAATAAATTATGAATACTGTTTCACTATTTTTGCCCAGGAAAAAGCAAAAAAGTTATTTTGGAGCGTCTCATCAATACTTCCCTTTCCCTATTAATTGAAAGAATGTAAATAACGTAAGGGTGATCTTCAAATGTCTCCTTGTCACCACCAAATACCATCTTACTGTATGGGCATTTGTGTGATGAGCCTCTCCCTAACTCCAACTCATCTGCTTTTTAGCTACCATAATTGATCCTCCAATGGATCTATAGTGGATTTGAGTCTTCTAGCATACCTTATCCTTTTTTTACCTTTTTACCCTTCTATAGAAAATATTTAAACTAAGTTTGAGTATGATATAAAATGTCAGATGGAAGGAGCTTTATATTTCTGGCCAGTGAAACCAAAGTTTTTGCTAGTCTGGAATTTGGTGGAATTTTTTCATATTACCATCCTATTTGACTTTCACACAAACATTAAAAAATTGCAATATACATGTATTTGTCATCGCAAATCCCTGGGAAACCCAGATCATTATCCCCCCGCTTTCCCTCCTCACCTTGTAGGAGCTGGAATGACTTTCTTCCAGACTTTTGAGTCCCTTCTGCTGTTAATGCTGTATAGATTCTGTTGTTTATGTTGGTTCTTTATATTTAAACTTTGAAAACTATAATTTTTTCTATAATTTTTTTTTTTGGCAAGGATTGGTATGTAAGTACATATTTGAGTTATGATTGCTGATTATTAGTCTCTGTACTTGTGTTAAGCCTGAGCATGGGGAGTTTCAAATGTGTAAATTTTTATGTAAAACTCTTATGTGACAACTCAAGGTTTCACAGTAGTTTCCCTTTTATCTTGATTGTGTTTGTGTCTTAAAGTCTTTTTTATATCAAATATATTAGTTGAATTCATCAATCTGGTTCTTTCCAAATATAACAGTTCATTTTACGTAAATAGACATCATATTCGGTAATTGGACATGCTTTTTGAAGCATATATTGGGGGTTTTCATTGTAGGTTGCTGCATCAACCAACAAAGAAGTGGATGCCCACATACCTAACTACCCAAGCTTACCTCCACAACTTATTTGTCAGCTCCATAATGTTACCATGCATGTAAGGCCTGTTTGGTTTGATTTGGTTTTTGTGATTCTATGTCTTCCTATAGACTTGTCTCTGAAGCCTCAAATTGTCAACTTCAGGCTGATGTTGAGACAGATGAGGTATATGCACAGATGACCTTGCAGCCATTAAGTCTGGTATGCTATTTCGTCTGGATTCTTATTTTGATTTTGCCTGTTTTATTGATTGCCTCAAGTATTGAAGATTACTTGTTCTACAGCAAGAACAAAAAGAGGCTTACCTACCAGCAGAATTGGGCACTCCCAGCAAACAGCCAACAAATTATTTTTGTAAAACATTAACAGCCAGTGACACAAGCACTCATGGAGGGTTCTCTGTTCCTCGCCGAGCAGCCGAAAAAGTGTTTCCTCCACTGGTAAACTGTTGTCACCCTAAGTTTTAATGTCCTCCTTTGCTTTTAATGGTTTATTTCTAATGTTATGCTATTGATTGCCTGCAGGACTTCTCCCAGCAGCCTCCAGCTCAGGAGTTGATCGCAAGGGACTTGCATGATAATGAATGGAAATTTAGGCATATATTTCGGGGTGAGTTGACCAAGCATCCTCTTTTCCTCTTCAACTATGGATAAGTTTGACCAAGAAATGCAATTATCAGCTTCATATTCCTGTTAAGTTGTAGAGAATGGCTTTTTAATTTATCATGTGTGCTCAAGAAGTCATAAGTAATTTTTCCAGTTAGACAATTGAAACTACCTTAATTATAATTGTGGCTACTGTTCATTGTTTGTCATGTTGATTATTGTCCCAAGACTATAAATTGTACTTAACTAACAGTCATTGACTTGTGTGATGCAGGCCAGCCTAAAAGGCACCTCTTGACAACTGGATGGAGTGTATTTGTAAGTGCTAAAAGACTAGTTGCGGGTGATTCAGTGCTTTTTATCTGGTAGGTGTCTGGCTTGTCTTCCATTTCAGCTTGCCTCTACTTGCGTCAGAACAGATTACATTTAATTTTTTCTCTATGTTTCTTTAAAGCCTTAGCAATCTCGTGTCCAAATGTATAATTCTAGCCATTCTTTGGTTGAACTTTTCGGTATGACAAAAAAAAGATCTTGAGAATTCTAGCCATGCTACTTGTATTTTTTGCTTATTTTCTCAGATATTTAGCCAAAAAAACACTGATGACTTTCTATAAAAAAGCTTGATGTGACATTTGTTTTGGTGCATTTCATTAGTTGAGTTTTGGGGTAGAATTATTCCTCATGGACCTTCTGAGAATCATCTCTTCTCCTTACATGTTACGTGAAGGGTGCAGCAATGGAGAATGCTCTCTCTCCTTCTCTCTCTTGACTGTTGTCTCATCTCCAACTTTTGGGGCTCTTTGAAATATTATTTGCTGTAGATTGTTGGTATATTGATGCTCAAACCAACATATTGGTTCTTTTGACAGGAATGAAAAAAATCAATTACTTCTTGGTATCCGACGAGCTAATCGACCTCAAACTGTAATGCCTTCGTCAGTTTTATCTAGCGATAGCATGCATCTAGGGCTTCTTGCTGCCGCTGCTCATGCAGCTGCAACAAATAGTCGTTTCACTATATTTTATAACCCAAGGTATGGTGCTATTGCTATGCATCTAAAGACTCATTACACTTTTCTGTCTAGTGATTTCTTAACCCATCTAAACTTATTCCTTTACAATTCAGGGCTAGCCCATCGGAATTTGTCATACCTTTGGCAAAATATATCAAAGCTGTCTATCATACGCGAGTCTCTGTTGGTATGCGCTTTAGAATGCTGTTTGAAACAGAAGAATCGAGTGTTCGTCGGTAAGTTTCAAATCTTTTTGCTTTAACAGTTGTTTCTGACTGTTTAAAATGGCTTTCCTTATGAAAGGATTAAATTATTCATTCGTTTAACAGTATATTCACGTCTAACTGGCTTTCCTTATATAAGGATTAAATGGCAGTAATGCTATAGAAGTCAGATCCGCTGTTTTATTTGTGCCCTTTTCTAATGCCTTAGATGATCATCTAACAGACCACTGTGTTCTCTTTCTTTGTTTTTTGTCCTATCCCATATGTTTTCTTGTGAATATTGTGGGCTTTGCATCTGATGATTCTGCATTACCCAGATACATGGGCACGATAACTGGCATAAGTGACTTAGATCCTGCTCGGTGGCCAAATTCACATTGGCGATCAGTGAAGGTATATTGAGAATAATTGCCTATATCATCTGTTTATTGAGAATTTTGTTGTTTCGGATTTTCTGTCAATGGTGCTGAGATTTTGTGGAATTAACTTTTTTGCATAGGTTGGCTGGGACGAATCAACAGCTGGAGAAAGACAGCCTAGAGTTTCCTTGTGGGAGATTGAACCATTGACATCATTCCCAATGTATCCATCTCCATTTCCTTTAAGGCTTAAGCGACCATGGCCACCAGGATTACCTTCTTTCCATGGTATGCTAGTCTGCTGCTAATCCATGGCTGTGCAGTTTCAACTATCTGTTTTGTTCTCCTCTCCTTTGCTATGTTGTCTTTGAACATCATTGATGAACTTTCAATGCTTATTTCATTTTATTTGTGTGTGTAACTCTTTGGCCTCCTTATTTCTTTAAATTTGACTTTCTTTTGCCTTAGGCATCAAGGATGATGATCTAGGCATGAATTCTCCACTTATGTGGCTACGAGGAGATGCAGATCGAGGAATGCAGTCTCTGAACCTTCAGGGGATTGGAGTTACACCATGGATGCAGCCGAGGCTGGATGCTTCCATGGTGGGTCTGCCGGCTGACATGTACCAAGCTATGGCTGCTGCTGCACTGCAAGATTTGAGAGTTGTGGATCCTTCCAAACCAGCAACTGCTTCCCTTCTGCAATTTCAGCAAACCCAAAATCTCCCCCGCAGGCCTGCTGCCCTAATGCAGCCCCAGATGTTGCAGCAGTCTCAACCTCAGGCCTTTCTTCAGGGTGTTGAAGACAACCAGCACCAGTCTCAGTCTCAGGCCCAAACTCCGCCACATCTGCTTCAGCAACAATTGCAGCACCAGAACTCGTTCAATAGCCAACAGCAGCCACAGCATCCACTGTCACAGCAACACCAGCAACTGGTCGATCATCAGCAGATTCACTGTGCAGTGTCTGCAATGTCACAGTATGCTTCAGCCTCTCAATCCCAATCGTCATCTTTGCAAGCCATGCCATCACTATGCCAACAACAGAGTTTTTCTGATTCAAATGGGAACACAGTGACCAGCCCTATAGTCTCTCCTTTGCATAGTCTTCTGGGTTCTTTCCCCCAAGATGAATCATCCAATCTGCTCAACTTGCCTAGATCCAACCCTGTAATTACTTCTGCTGCATGGCCATCTAAGCGGGCTGCTGTTGAAGTTCTTTCATCTGGATCTCCACAGTGTGTTTTGCCCCAGGTAGAACAATTGGGGCAAACCCAGACAAATATGCCTCAAAATTCTATTTCTTTGCCACCCTTTCCTGGCAGGGAGTGCTCGATAGACCAAGAAGGGGGTACCGATCCACAGAGCCATCTCTTATTTGGTGTTAATATAGAGCCTTCGTCTCTTCTAATCCAAAATGGCATGTCAAGCCTGAGGGGAGTTGGTAGCGATAGTGACTCCACTACCATACCTTTCTCTTCTAATTATATGAGTGCTGCAGGCACAGATTTTTCAGTTAATCCAGCAATGACACCTTCCAGTTGCATTGATGAATCGGGTTTCTTGCAGTCTCCAGAAAATGTGGGCCAAGGAAACCCACAAACTCGAACCTTTGTTAAGGTCAGTTATCTTCTGTTTTTAATTTATATTTCAAGATTAATGAATCTGGCAGGTCGTCTGAGTTCCATTGGGTTTGTGAATTTTGTTGCCCATGTTTTATGGACACACGTATTTTGATTCTTGGAAATTTATGTGAATATTTTAACTATGAAACAGGTTTATAAATCAGGGTCCTTTGGGAGGTCACTGGATATCTCCAAATTCAGCAGCTACAATGAGCTGCGCAGTGAACTTGCACAAATGTTTGGCCTTGAAGGCCAGTTGGAGGACCCTCTGAGATCAGGCTGGCAGCTTGTATTTGTTGACCGGGAGAACGATGTTCTTCTCCTCGGTGATGACCCTTGGCCGTGAGTTTCTGTTCTCATTTCCACTTTGTATAACATAGTTTTGTTGCAAACCCTAGGATGCAAGTCTAGTTCTTTGGACCATTTAGTTTAATGAATTGTTGCATTCCATCCTACAAATAGTTTTGACATGCATGCACATGTATGAAACTTGGTGGGGTAAATATCAACCCTTTTGGGTTCATGCATTTAAAATCTCTTTTGGGGTTCCACATGCTAACTTCTTCATTTGCTAATTGGGTGACTTCTTTTTTGTCCTCCCACCAGGGAGTTTGTGAACAGTGTGTGGTGTATCAAGATACTTTCACCACAGGAAGTGCAGCAAATGGGCAAACGAGGCCTGGAGCTTCTAAACTCTGTCCCAGTTCAGAGGCTCTCTAATGGCAGTTGTGATGACTATGTGAGCCGGCAGGACTCGAGAAATTTGAGCTCCGGTATTGCTTCTGTGGGGTCCTTGGACTACTGAACAGTTTGACCGGTTAAGATACTATCTCTCCTGTAATATTAGCGACTCTTGCAACCCTTTTAATTTTTATAGTAGGTGGAAAGAGCTGCCTAACTCTAGCTTGAAGTTTATATATATAATATATATAAGCTAATACTGTAATTATAAGAGATCTTTGTTGCATACGTTATTGAAATATGTACAATCCATATTTATTAGGATATCAAATATTTGTGAAGCAAGCTTAGCTTTTCCCCTCACATTCTTGAGTAGTCAATTTATTATGTCGTGAACTGGTGAAGGTTAGAGAAGAAATGACAATGAACTTGATGCTCAACCCTTTTAAAGTTTCCCAACTTTTGAAAACTCCATTCTGGTATGAAATTGGATGGCTAATAAAATCCAAGAGCCATGTGATGGGTCCTTATAGGAACAAAGGTGTCAAAGGCCAACCGTTTCTGCATTCCATTAGTTTGAAAATTGGCCCCCTTTTTCTTGATTTGTTCCAACTTTTGAAAAGTGAGCATAATCCCTTACTTTCACTGTCATCATCAGCTCATCAGCCTAGCGGGGTTGTCAATATCCAACTGAGGGGAGACATATACCATCCATTCGACCAAGTCACTTATTTGATGAAAGTGAGACTAGTCCTTCAAACATATCCTGGAAAAATAAATAAGTTTTAGTGTCGGGGTTGTTTGAAGAACGGTAAATGATGGCATCTAGACCCTGGGAGATATATATATATATATATCTGATGTTCCATTGCTGCTCATCCAGCCGACACAATGATTGTATAATAACCATCTTTCTTTGGGATGGTATTCCAAAGCATCAAGAACAGATTTTTATAAATCAGCACGACAGGAAAATTCATCTAGCAAGGGTGTAAAACATCGTATCTAGGATATGTTTCTGTGCCTTGATAGACTACCCAGGGCCAGATCAAAAAATCTGCTGCATCTCTGTCCCATCAAATTGTGGCTACTTGTGAAAGTTTGCTGCAACTCAATCAGGATGCACGAGACCCTACAAATCGCTAGGAAAACGTAATGGGATCACCCTTAGTTTTGTATCACCCTGGATTAACCAAAAAAAGGTATACTCTTCTTTTGTTTGATCTGTTCCCCCCCGGGGCCGGGAAGGAATCACATGCCGAGCAGCCAGAAGGTGAAATGGAAGGTTTTCAATAATTCCATGGTCTACTTGACGGGGCCAGCTTGATGTCGGTAGACCTGACATGTAGGACATGTGCCCTCATTCTTCCACCCTCATCCACAAAGCCAATTTTCATGGAAATTTCTACCACTAGGGGATAAAATTTCAATGAACTCAAAAGAAGGGGAGAGGAGGGGAGGGGAGGGAGATACTAGTTGAGGTCTCCTTTTTGGGTTGTGGGACTGGGTGGCCACAGTGTAAAGGTGGGAAAAATGAAGGGTTAGTTTTGTGTTTTTGTGATTTGCATGTTGTGGGGCATTTGATAATAGATAGGACTTAGTTTGAGGGATGGGAATGGTGACAAAGGTAGGGCACCCAGCAACAATAATAGTACCAATTAAAGGGTGGGGTTGGGTTGGCAATCCATCAACCTTCCCTCTAAGCCCTTTATGTTTTGGGTGGGAAAAGTTGTCCTTTTTCCTTTTAACTGGCACCGCACCAATGCTTTTGCTTGACCCCATCTCCTGCCAAGCATCTAGCATGGCCAAAAAGAACACGTTCAAACTCGTTTAATACGTGTGAAAAGCATGTCGACAGGTCTTCATTTTTGGGATGGGAAGTACTAGAAGATTTTATGTTAGCTGTAAGAGATTTGCCACTGCCCACTGGTGACGGAGGATTGGTTTTTTCAAGTTTTTGTTTCATCTTCTCGATTACACTCCCTTTGCTTGGTGCATAACCTTTTTCTATCCCCACCCTCTTCATGACCGTGGGGTAGATTAATAGAAATCTTCTGTTACGAGGGCAAATCCTTGGAGAATAACGGAAGATGGTTGGTGCATTACGGTTCAAAGGTTTATGTAAAACAAGGACATGAACAATAGTACAGCAAGGTTTAGTTTTTACTGAAAATCAGATTTGAGATCACTCAGCTTAAGCCATGTTCTTTATCAACTTCGCTTTTTCTACTTTTGACATTTTCAGTTGTCTGAACCCATCAAACTCATGGATAAAAGTCCTTTCCTTTCTTTTCTTTTCTTTCTCACCCTTTGATTACTCTCACCAACATTCTCAAAAGGAAAAATGCATGGTACAAATTAAACAAAAGTCATCCAAAGGAGAAGAGGTTCAGAATTACTAGTGTTGGGAAAACGCCACTTCTCCTCAGAGAATATGCTTGGCACCAATTAACCAAGTCCATGAATCAGAAATTGCTTGGTAATTGGTGTCGCTCCCCGAAGGCGTCAAACAGAAATATAGTGCAGTTCTGGGGTAGCACTGGAGGGAAAATTAGTAACCTTGAAATCCCAGAAGAACCAAAGAGATCAGAAAGGAGCTACTGCCTACTGATGTATAAATGGTCAAAACCAGCGTGCATGCTTTGCCATGGACCATGGTCCTTGGATCACCGAGGCGATTCCAATTTTCAAGCCATATAGATCGGTCATGGAGCCCAAATGATGCTTTAAGCCCAACAAGCCATACCAAACCACGGCGGGTTTGGAGTTTTGGTTGACATGGGTCTAGTCTAGTTAAGAGGCTGAAGCTTCCCGGAGCCCAAGTCTTCAAGGCTACTGGCTGATCTATGCAGAACCAGATTGCAATGAGGGACATAAAAGAGTAGAGGGATTACACAGCTGATTCCCCTTCAAAAAAAGCCAACAGCACAGTTCCACATGAACATTAAGCCATTAGAAACTAGCCCTTGTGTTTAGTTACTTTTTGAACTTCAACTTAGAGGCTCCCTTAAGTCAGGTAATTTGATAATATAATCCTTCCCTTGCGTAATTTTTCTTTTACATGCAAAGAGAAAAAGATTGGGATACTGGAACAAATATTATTCTATGTTTTCACGATGGCTGCTTCCTTTGGAACAAGAGGTACTAGGGTGTGAAAATACTATTGGCATTAACATTAATTGCATCGATTGCAGTATTCATTTCATCTTTCATGTAACAACAACAAAAACTGAGGCCACGCTATTAAATACAACACTCTTGGACCATCACTAAAGCTCAAGACAGAGGGCAAGAGACTTGCTACTTAGGGGCTCAAAAAGTGTATGAGCAATTTTGCTTTTATTCATTGTTTACTATATTATGACAACCAGCCACAACAGATGTAATGGGCTGATGGCATTCTTCCCGTTTGCCGAATGTATTCTGCTTGAGCAGCAGTCCTGTCGGCTTCTCGATTTTTTCTGGCTTCAGCTGCAGCTCGTTTTTCTTCTGATCTTTGACTAGCCATAGCAATCTTCTTCACCACCTTTGCTTGAGCTTGGGCTCTCATTTGCTCTACTTTCGCCTGAAAAGTGACAGACTTACAATTATTACCAGTACTTATTGCTCAGCACATGACCACATAAACGATCTTTTCTGATTGCAATCTTTCTGGTTAAGCAAAGGCTCAAGTCAAATGTTTACAGATTTTGTAATGGCACTTAATTCAGTTAACTGCATGATCTCCACCTAAAACCAAACCTTTTCACAAGGTTCATTTCTGCTGAATCGTGTAAGAGATTTGAGTATAAGATTAACATAAGTCTCTTTCCTACTAATTTTTGATCCAGGTTCACTCTCTTTCTCACTGAGCTTTTACATAACCAATTGCCATCACAGAGGAGCTCAGTACTCTTTAAATTTTCATAATACGAATTACTTTTGAGTATGCGTCAAAAAGGGATTTACATACCTCTATTCTCCGCATCTCTGCTTCTAGTTTTGCTCTCTGCTGACTCTCCCATGCTTGAATTTTGATCTCTTCACGCTTATACCTAATAAATTGACATATGAATTCAGCAAAAGAAAAAAGATAGGACATAATTTTATGAGCATACAATATTGAACAAATTGGCGAAGTATTGGGTCATATGAGAACCTTGCCGTATGCCTAGACTTTTCAGCTTCCTCCCATGCTGCTGCTCGCTTTTCATATTCGATATGTTCAAGCTCCTCTATATTAGTGGTTTCAACTGAAGATGTATTGTTTTCCTTCTCATCTTTGCTTGCCCAAGCAGCGATATTCATCTTGCCAAGCTGGACACCAAGGGCTACAATCTCTCTTCTTGTCTTGAGCTTCAATTCTTGCTCAGACAACTCTTTCTTGCCATTATTAGTGGGACGCTGTGACTCATCATCTGTAGTGTGGTCCAAAGGCGTTGATGTTGGTTCCCCTCTACGGGGAGTTGATGGGATTGAAGATGTTGGGCTTCGGAGTGGGGTTGTTGCCCCTACAGGTGTAGCTGTCCTAGAAGGCTCTTGACTTGTAACAGGGGTCATTTCTGTTCCCATATCTCTCATAGAAACTGATCTTATTGCAGGTACAACTGCAAGGTCAAATCTTAAGGTATGAGATATAGATTAAAGAATAAATAACTGCAAGAAATGAATTGTGAACTAAAGAAGATCAAAAAGGTTTAAAAAGAAAATAATATTGCAACTTTTGTCCAAAATTTAAAAAGAAAAAGAAAAAAGTGGCAATGTTGTGACAGCAGAAAAACCAAACTCTACAAATTCTCAAAAAAAAAATCCTATTTGCGCTCCCTGCAGGGTTAGCTGACCATCAAACCCACCAATTCACATGATTGTTTCAAGGCCCATATAGAAATCATCAAATGCACATGTAATTATATAATGGCTTAACCCACAAACCCTTCGCTCAACGATTGCAAATACATAAAATTCTGCTCCATCAAATGAATTCCAGCATGAAACATAGCATCCATTTGGAGTCAAGCAGACTGGAAGAAGCAGTTGCTCAGCCCCATGACTCAAATCTGTTGCATGCGGATCAACATTCAATGTTCTTAATCACATTATATTGCAAGTGCTCATTACGGTCATCTAATGGTACAGTAGACTATATATCAACCTGGATGTGCAGTGCATCAGTAAAAATGCAGCAGCAAAGTGATAAAAGCTCAATGAGCAAATTTACCTGTCGTATCTTCTGCTGAACTTTCCCCCTGAGCCACTTCTCTCAAGTCCTTACTTTGAGGACAATGATCAATTGACAGATTCCCTCCATATGCTTGAGCTGAAATTGGATGAACTCCAGCAGGAATAAAAGAGAACTTCTCAAACGGCATCTGCACAGCAGATTGACAGAAATCTACCCTCTTAGTGTCAGCTGTGCGATTAACAGCTGACCTCTGATCATAATTTGCAGATTCTGGAGCAACTCTCACCATATTTGTCATGTGAAAGCGATTTGCTTGGTTCTGAAATGCATTCTTCTTAGCATAGGTAGCTTGCAAATTTTGCCTGTTCATTATCCATTTCTCTGCATCATTCCACTTAGATGACAGAGGTCTTGAGTATGACCTTGTCATGGAATTAGGAAGTGCTCTCTCCCCTTTGTGAAACTCAAAGCTTGATGAACTAGCATTACTATCATAATCAAGATTTTCATCTTCTATGGTCCTTATTGGATGAATTGCACTAGAATTACCATTATCACTCTTTGAGAATTGCTGCAACTTAGAACGACCCACATCGATGCTCTCCCTTGGCAATGACTCCTTTGGTTGGCTAGAAATTTGATCGTTTAGGCTGGAATCCAACACTGTCTCATTGGATATTTTGACAGGTGCAACATCTAAGCTGGGAACTGTGATTCAATCAAATATGTCAGGCGATTAACACTTTTAACATAATGCAGATTTAGATAAAACACTTTGCATCTGCTCCCTGTCTAAATCCAGGCCAAGAAGCAAATGGAATCACATTTAGCCGTGTTAGAGCTACTATTCAAATTTATGTTTCAACAAAAAAAATGAATAATACTTAAAACAACATGTTAAAAGTGCATGTAATTTCAGGCGATAAGAGCTTCAAAAGTAGCAGAGTCCTACCCAGATTAAAAATTTTCCGAAGCTTAGCTACTAGCATCATCAAGGGCAAAGAAAAAAAAAATTACTAGGTTTGCAGCACAGAAGAAGACCAATATAAAGGTAATAATAATAAAGAGAAGGAGAGAGACTAACAAACCTTCCTCATAAAACTCTCCATTCTTAGAGGCTAATAGACTGTTGACAAACTCAGCATCCTCAATCCTAGAAGGAGATGTCCTTGAAGAGTTGCTGTTTGATCCATCCTTCTTTCTATGAAGAGGACCCATCAGCTTCATCCTCAATTTACTTGGTGAAATAGAGATACCGCTCTGCAATATAGATCACAAAAGAGATTTCAAAGGAAAGAAAAGAAAGAAACTGTAATCCACAGCTTCAAATGATAAAAAGAAAGCTTCCCTTTACGTACAGTCAGTTTACCAAAGTCATTTTACTAAGCCCATATTAAACTTTTGATCAAATACGAGAAAAAAAGATCATGATCCCTTTCTATTGCCTTCAATCCATCAATAAAGAGAAAATGTAATACAAACAAATTAAACCTTCCCATCACAACCAACTTTAAAAAAGAAAAAAAAATGAAAATGATTCAACTTCCTGCCTAAAACAAGTGAGGACAACCAATTCCCAATTTCCCATCATCTTCAAAGCCTCCATTTTTAGTAAAATGGAAAGAAAAAATCAACCCAATACCAACAAATTGTTTGGCCTCACTTTTAATTCAACAAAAACTTTGAACTTCAAACTTTGTTTAAAACCAGATCAAAACAAAAACCAATCACCACCCAAAGCTAAGTTTCTTTTTTTCATTTCACCTTCTAACTCCCTTTCTAAAACAAAGTTGCCATTAACAATTCATCAACCAAAATTTCTAAACCCCATTAGCTTACAAAAGCTCAAACAACAAAACAATAATGGCTTACCTGAACTTTGTCTATTCTCTCGTACTCCATTAGATTTCTCTCCTCTCTTTCTCTCTTTAACTCTAATAAGGCGCTCAGTTGCCTTTCTTTCTCTCACTGTAGAGTTTCTAACTCTCTAAGTTAAACAAGCAGAGAGACAGAGAGAGAGAGAGAGAGAGAGAAAACATGACAGTCTCTGTGCGTTGAGTGTTTTGTATCCTACAAGTGTATATGAATGTGACCACTGTTGAAACAATGGATTCCTCTCTTCTTCTCACTTCTCTCCATTACAACCTTCTACTCCTTCCCCCTTTCTGATCTCGCCACGTCATCACTTCAGGGAGTCGTCTGACGTGGCAGTATCAGGGTGGGCCGACCTATGTGAACTCTTGGTCGGCGCTGTGAAAAAGTTCAACCTTTGAACACAAAACTAGCCCGAGGAATCGCCAATTACTACAAAAACGATTTCTTTTGTAGTAATTCTTTTAATTAGAGGGTAGTAAGAGCTGGGTTCTTCTTTCTTCAACAAAAGACAACGAAAAATATAGAAATGATGAAGACCACAAGGCCTCGAACCTTTTCAGGAACTGCAATGATGAAAAGTGGAATTTTATTTTGCTTTAATAGTAACTGCCCATTGCCTTCTAAAACAGCAGTTGGGTCATTATCAATCATTCACAAAATTTGCAAATATAGGATGGAAACTCCATTATTATTACACTTTCTTGGTTTTTTTTTTTTTGTATTCACTGTTTTGAGGATTACCTATGTTTAAATGTTTACAGAAAAGCGTATTTGAATTTAGTAGTAAAAGAGAAAGAGATCATGTATCTGAAATGATAATAATGCCAGATCAATCAAGTCTAATCCTTTAATTTATGTTCTTTCTTTAGCAATTAATGACCTGGAAATTTTGACTGGTTGGGTGGTCCTCACTATTCCAATGTTTGACCAACGTGGATAACTACATTTATTGTTATAGTACAATTAAGATTTTCTACCCCTTATTTATGACCCACGTTCTGCACACAAAAATGTAAATAGTATCGATAAGTGAATAATACGGTCCAATTAGGTAATTAGTTTTTTTATATTTTTATTAAAATAATAAATTTAATTTTTTATATAATAATTTATATAAATTGAGTAATTACATTTTTTAAAATTAACACTATCAATTTAATTATTATAAATTTTAATATTTATATATTATTTATGTTGATATAATATTTGATTGTGTTGATAAGATATTTTTTTTATTGATGTGATATTGAATTATGTAGTATTTCACAAATGATGCAATGGTAGTGTTGACAATGATATAACTTAATCAAATATTGATGTTAGTTTTACAAGTATTAACGTGAAATTGTCTTATATGAGATTACCGTATCACAAAAATGTTTAAACTACTTAACTACTAATGAATTGTGATTAATCAAATATCCTAACAAATATTATGTTTTAGGGCATATTTGGATAAAGGTGAACTGCATAGGTTAATTCTCTTTGAAATATTCAATATTTTTACTTTTCACATTTTATTTTATCACTATAAATAAATAAGAGATTTCTTCATAGGTTAGACTATGGATTTGAAAGTACATTTCTCTATTTCTTCTGGTTCCTTTTAATTTGCTCCATTTGTTTGGGATATATTCAATACTAAATTATTAGACTTGAAGAATCAACATAGTTGGGAATTTGGTAAAAAAATGACACATCATTGGAGTCATAATTCTTTCTTCTAAAGCTTATCTTATGTATCTTAATAACGCAAAGTGTATAAACAAGCTAACAAGAGTGAACCCAGGGCTACAGGCCTGGCACCCTACCTCCTGCAAGAATAAACAATGAAAAATCATATGCTTGAACCCAAAAGAGCAGTTGGAAAAAGACATGGCTCAACCCCTTTTTATAATCTGGAGATTGTTTGCTTCTACCTTTGACCAACGTCGGGCAAGGGTGAAATGGAAGCAAAAGATGACGCCAGGACCGTACCAGTTACAAACTGAGATAAAAACTGAAGAAAGAGTTGTTGGTTGCGGAGTTCAAATTGGCCAATAAGGTTTGTTTTCCTGACCAGTGTGTCAAAGGTTTGGTGAAACCCGAAAGATTTTGGCAACGTAAATCTAATGTGATTGACATGACTTTTTACCAATTTATCTCGTAGTTATCTCAAGACAAACGGAAGCCTCCAAAGATTTACCCATGAAATGTTTTTACTCCCTACTATCCCCATAGCAATTGGTCCTGGATTTTTTGCCCACAATTTAGCTTATAAAAAATAACCCTCCTACCGGCCCGCTTTGTGATTGGTCACTTCGTGATCGGATTTGATCATATAACGCTAAATCGGTGCTCTCAAAGTGAGTTCAGAGAGATAAATGGTCGATTGATATAAAGAAACTCGTCGATGAACTTGAAAAAAGAATAATAATATTTTAGATATTTTATGTTTAATGTTAATATCATTTATGTATTTATAATTTAATATTTTTTTTGAAAATAAATAAATTTGTATATAATTATAATTAAAATTTTAAAAAATTAATGTATTTTATTCTAATATTTACGTTGAAAATGTAAAGAACACAACAAGACTCTTGATAGAAAATTAGAAAAAATTAAGACACTTTATACAATATTTTCCCTAAGCATGCTATGAAAGGGTTTATGGCATTATAAAGAAAGCACTTGCATTAAAATTGTTTAAACATTTGGTGAAAAATTTTGTCATAGTAACTTCTTAGAATTTCCAAAATTCAAAAATTAATATAAAAATAATAATATCATTGAGATTAAATTATATAATTAATTTTTATACTGTATCAAAATGATAGATTTAATCATGATACAATAATTTATAAAAATTGAGTTTTATATTTTCAAAATCGATAATATTAGTCTAATATATTAAATATTTTCAATTATTTATATTAATACAACGTTTGATTATATTGATGTGATTTTTTTTTATACTTATAAATTTATAATTTTTAATAAAGAAATATTAAATTTTGATGCTTCAATATAATTACTTAAAAAACACTAATTAAACTAATTAGCACCTTGTAATTGCTCTTATTATTATTATTGATCTTAATTCGACGGTCTGCATATTGCAAGATTTCCAAAAGTATGATACACGATTTTTTCATTCTTGGGTACAAAGATCTGATCCACGATAAATTGAATAAAAAAAAAATGCTACCAACAAATGAAGGGTGGAAATGGACGCCGCAAATCTCGCAATGCCGACTCTTGAAAAATCAAACAATAATCATATTTTTCAACGATTAAATATTTTATAAATATGATAAGAAATAAAATTATAATACTAGTGGGAGTTTTGAATTCCTCGCAGAGTTTTTTACGATTATTTGAAAGGCACATGATTGTAAGGGAGCAAAGGGTAGTAGTAATATTCTACAAAACAAGGGAAAAAAAATAGAACGAGGGAAGGTAGGAGCTACATATTCCTCCTTTTTAAGTCAAAGGGTCAAAGATACTCGGGAGAACACATCCACCAATGTCCTTTATTTATTTATTTTATTATTCCAATTATTATTATTATTATGTGACGGGGTGAATGAATGAAGGAAGAGTTGTCAGAAAAGAGAAGGGAAGGTTTCAGAATTCTATAATGTGACCTGCATTTTTTACCCTTAAAATAAAGGGACCCTCTGCCCTGAACCCTGTTGGGGGCCTTGGGGCATTAACTAATTAAATCCCATTTTTAAATAGTGAGAGAGAGAGAGAGAGAGAGAGAGAGAGAAAGGGACATCTGGATTCCTCCCTTGCTAATGTTGCTTAGGGTTATAAGATTTGATAGAGCAAAGTACCTAACCCATCCTCTCTAAACTGATTTTTTCATCCTCAAAATGTTGCTAGGCCTCAGGCAAGGGGGAAAGGCTTTATATCTATTTACTAGAAAAAGGAACCTAATATCATCATCTTTTTCATTCTTTTTTGTCTTTTTAATGATCTTGAGACATGTGCTGAAATCAAATTCAGAGGCTTCATGATTGAACTCTCCCAAACTTAGTTGATAAAGGGGTGAACTAAGAATTACTCATGTGAAAATTTGTAAGATAGAAGAACATAAAAAACCCATTATTTTCAGTCCTTTGTTTACATTTAATGATATGCTTCCATGGGTTGAAAAAGGAAAAGGTTGAACTTGAATAAGTTGATATCTGCAAAAGAAAAAGGCAAAGGTGTGAACTTGTATTGATATAAATTATTAAGGCTGTTTTGGTAAAGAAAAAGTTTATAACACTACTTCTTTTGGTTAAAGATTAAGACATCATTATCAACATTTCTTAATCCTTTATTTACTAAATAATGCTAAGAATGGATAAGCATTCCAAGGTTCTCTCTACATAATAAGGTACAAATTTTGGGAAAATGTTAATTAGGGTGGATTTGATAGCACCGCTCACCAAATGGATAGGATATAATTTGGGCTATTTGGGATATTGATTGGACACTTGATATTTGATTAATGAACTTAGTGCAGTTTAGATGAGAGGTTTTATATCACTTTCCAAGGATAACAATGCCATAAGACCAGATGTAACATTCCAAAACAATTTTCCAAGTTGCTAGAGTCACGGAACCAAATTAAGATTTGTCTTTTACCAAATGATTTTGGCATACTAGACCTTAGCCCCTGGGTGTATTAAGATTAGAGCTTCTTTTATCTTCACCAAATGTTCCTAGGCTACAAAATCCAATGCTCAACCTTGGAAAGCAAATAATCCTAAGTCCTAACGCCATCCTGGGGGGAAATACCTTCGAGGATTCCAAGGTCTTTTTTCCAGACGTATTAAGAATTAAGGGCACTAAACTCAACCATTAAATGTACAAAAAACAAAAAGTAATTACCCTATCCACTCACTATAATTTTATTGTAGGCACGATGCCCTAGGGACAAGTTAAAGGGTCCCCTACCTCTTATGATAATTTTGATGAAAAGGGAACGGGTGGGTTGGGGGTGTCCTAGGCCGCTAGCAAGCAGTTCTTTCCATAAGCTTTTCCTTGGAAGAATTTAGCCTTCAAGCTAGGTGTACATTCTTTATATAAATGTGCCGTAATTAAAACAATGATGTGGGGCTGAGTAGGTTGTGGATTTGGACATGTATTCACATGAAATGTTCCCATTGTCACCTGGTCTATGTCCTTTTTGTAATTAAAGGCAATGGCATGGATGTCGTTGGCCAGGGCTCGGCTGGCCGGCCCTTGGATGGCTATAGATGTGAACTTGGTGACTTGGCCAACATTTTTTGACCAGGTTATCTTCATGGCAAGAAGAACCCCAAGAGGCAAGAGGGGCTCTTGACACACTTACCTCTTTCTTTTTGTTTTTATTTGGGTTCTTATCAGTATTTTATATATATAATTTTAAATTATTCAATTTCAATCATGAATTATTTAGATGAACCCAACACACATAATTTCATAGACTAATATTGTATACAATTAATTGTAAGAGATATACAATGGCTTGTGGGGTTGATTTGCAAATATGGGAATGTGCCCAACTTTAGAAGAAGCCATGGAATACGGCTTGAGATTGGCCTGAAATTGTGCTCGAAGAAGATAATGTCATTTGGGACTTGACTATACAAATACTTCGAATAGTAATTGCATTCCATGATGCAATTACCATATGAAAATTCTTCATTTTTTTTTTTTAGTCTGCCTCTTGAGTTGTCTTAATAAGTCAGGTGATTCCTCCTACCACATTGGATTTGATAAGGTACGACTGTCTCCAAAGTTGATCCTTAAAAGTACAAATTTACCTGGCAATGTATGATGATGTACCTCTTCAGTCTTCATAAATGAATGAAGATTATAAAATTGTTACCTATCTTCAATACTTTTGTCTCTTGTCTTCGTCATAAAAATTGACAGGGTTCTATGTCCATCACAGGGCAGAGCAGAGCAGAGGTCAAAATTTTAACCCCTCGGGTACCTGCAAGATTGCCTGATCTTCTCTTTTTCTGCCATTTTTTGTTTTCTTGCTTTCTAGCTGCAAACCTGGAATCCCTTTATGTTATCTCTCTTCTTGGAATCCCCTGTACCACTATGTCTTGCAAGTTCCAAAATACCATTATTTTGCACCCTAACAATAAAAATTAAGGAATGTGGAAGGAAATTCAAAAAAAAAAAAAAATCTTTAGAATGGAGGGAAATCTGGTTCAGAAATTTGAAAAAGGCTGGAAAATGTTGGTCAAGCCTGTAATTTAATGTCTTGTGGAATTTATATTGGCAGGACAATCCAAAATTTCATTCATGGCATATAAAGACCTTTGTCCGTATTCCCTCCTAGCTACTTCCATTCAATTCATCATAAAAAGTATCCAAACTTTTTTCAAACTTTCTCAACTAATCAGAGAATTTTTAGACCAAATCAGACATGGCCTAGACTTAGTCTTACATGTGCCTGTATAGAAAACAACAGCTCTTATTTAAAACTTGATTTTGTTGTGGAAATTCCATAGTGGGACATGACAATGGAGGGAATACTAAGTTGGACTTGTTCAAAAAAAATGGTGTTTGACTGAAATGGAGCAGGGATGATCTTCCATCTTTCTCATATGGGTCCCTTAGTTTGTCAACTTTTCCTCCAATCTTTGAAAGTTCTGGTCTGTAAATCTCTCTTCTTTGTTCAAAAGTTTCAGACATTAATATGTCTGTTTAGCTTTAAGGTCAATCATGGAATAGGACCCTTTGGAAGGAGAACTTCTTGAAGGTGGGATGGGCACAATTCAAAATTCTCAATTGCCCTTTAATGTGGGTCATGTAATTCATTGGAGGGCATGTACTTTGTTTGAGGATGGAATTATGGAAATCTCACCTACCAAAGATATTTGATTGCTTTCAAAAGCTTTGGCAATTGATGTTGATTCACCAGGAAACCTGGCAGGGGTTAGTTAAAGTGATTTATAAAGTTAATTGATACCAGCTTTTGTGATATTGAATATCCCAAAGCCAAGTTGTGAGCTAAATGAAAATGGATATAGGATTAGGATATGATGACCCCGATCAAGTAACCTCGTATCATATCATCAAGTTGGTTGAGAGGTTGAAGTGCTAATTAATTTGCCTGCCTACCATTTAACTTAACGTGTACATTATAACTTAACGTGTACATTATAACTTGGTGAATAAAGGAGTGAAGAGTACAGATTCTATTCCCTCTTTGCTTCTTCAATTACCTTCATTGAGCTAAAAGCAACTGTTTCTACCTACCTTTACCTTCTGTCTCCCACTCAAGAATTCATGACCACACCCCATTGGAATCTTGGTACTTTTGAGCTTCCAATTTCTATCATTTGCAACGATTGCCACACCTTATATTACTGTGGGTTTTGAGCTTTGAAGATTATAATAACATTTATGATTAGTCATAAAAGCTTGATGGCTTAGTTAAGGTGAGAGTTTAGGTTCATAGTGTTCTCCTCTTGTATCCGTAAGAGGAAAAGATAATCATACTTTAACAAAGAGCAGCTTTCACGTATAAAACCTGAAATAATTGATCCGTAGCTGAGGGTGACAGGCTCCATCAAGTGGTCCCTAAAAGTTGCAGAGTGGGACTAACCTGCTATATTCACCATTTTACATTGTCGCCTCAGAAAATTAACACCTTTAATGACCCAAGAATTAAGTTCTTATCGACTACTGCTATTTTCCATTGTTTGGTTAAAATTTCAGAGCGGGGCTAATGAATACTAATATTACAGCAAAAA
>NW_018397267.1:4163556-4168751 GCF_002168275.2 Theobroma umbraticum | reverse complement strand
TTTTTTGGTTGCTTATGGATTGAAATAAAGTGATTAAAGAAGGAAAGGAAATGGGAACTGGAAACTTCAGTTTGGTGCCGTAGTTGAGGGGTTGGAATAAGGAAAGGTGAAATTCAATTAGTCATGGGAGTTTGCCTGGTCTACCTTGCCCACCTCCTTGGAAAACTGTAAAACATGATTTTGAAAGCCCTGAGAAAAGACAAGGTGTTTTCTCGTTTTTTGACTCTTTCTACACGTACTTTTTGTTAACAAAATCTCGTTCTACATTATTACCGAAGAGTTGGTTTTAAATTGGGATGCTCAACTTGTCTTTTATTATTATTCATACTCCTTGTCACCGATGGTTCTATTATTTAATTGTAATTGTAATTGTAATTGTAATCGTATGATAGAACACAGCCGTATAGCGTGTTGAAAGGAAATAGTCAGCTGATGACTACGTGGTACTGCTGTAAGTATTTTTAGTTTTATTTTTCGTCCTCTACATTGGGCAATTCCTTCAATTTCAGTTAATTGCAATGCAAATGTCGCAATATGCTGGGGATGAATTTATGTTTCCACCATCCACAAGCTATAGTAATTGAATCATTTTGACTAAAAAGCATTTCTAAAAATGAATGATACACGGAAGAATGTGGCAGTATCGATACAAGTTTAAAGATCAACAACATCAGGAGGATCCCCTTTCTGCTTTCTACTTTTCTCTTTCTGAAATTGTTAGTATCTTTTATATCACAAGCTGTAAACCCAAGCTGCTGACGCTATAAATAATTTTATTTCAACACAATACATTGCTCTTCTCCCATCAAATGGGATGGCAAAGCATGAATGTTTTCGTGGTCCCGGCATAAAACCTGCATGAACACGAAAAAAAAAAAGGTGTTTATTAATAGATAGATATATATTTTTCTTCTGTGAAACTTGAACATGTATTTATATCACGGTTTACACAGCAAAATGCTGGTTCTAGCTGTGATGATTATGCTTTCTGCTTAATTTAGTTCCTCTTGAGAGAGAAAGAGAGAGAGAGGTAACAATAAATTAGACAGTGAGCAGCAGGATATTCTCATGCGGCATTAAAACAATTTTCCGAGGACGTGCCTCACCTCATCATAGGTCTATGGGGACCCTCAGACCGTCACGTGCAAGTTGCACATGGATTCCTTCCCTACATACAAAAGAAAAATAATAATATTATCTAATATCAGTTTACCTTTCTAAGAAAATCTTTCTGAGAAACTCAGGCATACTACACCTTACAATTCCTAAAGTAACTGAGAATCAATGTACCTCTCAGACCATTCCATAAGAAACTCGTTGTCCTTCTCGTGATCAAACTCATGGGTCATTCCAATTAATAGAGCTTGTTTTGGACATATCCTCTTTAGAGCCTCAAGAGTCTGCAAAAATAAGTGGATGGAAAATGAGCGGCCTCTGACCATATATATATATATATATGAAGAAGAATTATTGGAAAACGTGGAACAAACCTGAGGTAAGCATAAGTGAACGTTATGAGATCCTTTCTGCAATGCAGAAAACAGAAAACATTAGTTCAGATAAGAAGATACAGAGCAAGTAAAATGTCAGCGAAAGGAAAATTGTTAATAAGTGAATATACAATAAATAATTGAGTGGCAGCGTAATTTATAATTGCAGTGGACAACTTCATCAAATCAATTTTAGTGAGAAATCTGTGCCCCAACCATGATCAGACTAAGCCAAGAAGTTTACACTTCAAATGCACTACAGTAAACTGTATCTAAAAACCTCAACCCTTCTCTTTCAGAGGAAAAATAGGACGACTATAATATCTTTAAGTGTTGGGTTAAGAAAACAAAGATAATAATTCACATCTAAAATTCTTGTTATTTCAAACCATATAATTTTTTTCTATTTTCATTATAGCTATATAATAGTTTTTACTATTCCAAAGTGGCTGAAAATTGAGTTAATACCAATATTAGACTAAACTACCCTTACCCCATGTTTTCTTTCCAACTCTTACATATCAACAGGCCACGGTCGGTAATCCAGAAGAGAATCCCACCTCACTCAAAGTTCATGTCAACAATATAAAATAATTATCTATGGTGCCAAACTGGGTTGTAAGACCATAAGATGCACAGTGGCACACACATATATACAAATATATCTTATGTAAGAATCAGCATGAATGGAATTTACAAAAAATGAAAGCTGGTAGTCAACAGTATAAATATTGAAAAAAACAAGGCAGTAACAGACCTTATATAAACAATCCAATATCAGCAGATCCAATTGTCCAGCACCATTTTTGGAAATAACTGCAAACCAAATATTCTGATCAAATGTTGATCAAACACAATATCCTGCCACAATTTAGTTTACCCTGAAAACTCAATTCACAAACAAATAATTCAGAAAAACAATACTTAGTACACCGAAACTTATAAGTGAGAGAACATGTGCTTTCTGTTCACCAGGTAGCAGTCAACATTAAGATCAGAGTAAACACGGCAAAGGGATGATCCCTAAGCATCTTATCTTTAGCAATTTTTAGGCAAGTCATAAAAGGGTTTCCTGTTTGTGAACCATGCAGGACAACTCTCTCACTAAAATTAAGACCCATTATCTGTTTAAAACAAAAAAAAAAAAAAAGAGTGAAAATCTTAAAACAACTGCTTGAAGGATCCATTTATTTTGAAACTACCTTACAGCAATCTACATATTTCCTTAGACTGTTAACACATGAGCTAAACCTGATAAAATATATTCCTACAATGCTCACATTGACAAGCAGCTTAAGATGATACGTAGTGAGTAAAATGTCTCATATCCATGTTTAACTTCACCAATAAGATATAAAATACATGTAGGTGTAATGCATGTATGCCCACAACAAAAGGATAAAAAGCAGCACCTACCATACTCTGTGTTCGAAGGAAAACGTGAGACATCAGATATATAAGCCACTTTACACTTTTCACCAAAAAGAAAACCTAAACAGATATAATCTTCTCCATGCATCACCTACATCAAAAGTATAATCAAGCACTTAGCATAAATTTTCAGTGGTGACAGAGATGATGTATTATCTTAAGAGACAGAAGACTAACTGGCAACGGGACAAATTTTAGTCCTGATGCAAAAAATGGTTTGTCATAGTGCTCCTCAATTATTCTCCAGTCAAGCTGAGCCACCCGCCTTACTTCTTGGCCTTCTCTAAGTTTCTTCTGAACCAAGTATGGAAATTTTGTGGCAATGCTGTTTAGGGACAATGTAAACTTCAGCCCAGGTTACTAGAGACAGGACAAAACCACAATACATTCTTTCTTCTATTGACAGCTTGTTTGCAAAATAAGCTTCAGTTCTAATTTGAAACCAAACTTTTGACTATGCTACTTAAAGCATATTAAAGCAATAACCTCTCACATTATAAAAATATGCGAACAACATCTGTCTTGATAATATATCAGCATAACTAACACTTGTTAGGTTAGGAAAATAGTACATGCAGAGTGACCCTAGGAACAGAAAATTAATATTATACCTGTCCATCGCATATTGTGTTAGGAATATGGCAGTAGGATCAATATCATTTGTAGGACTATGTGGTTGCACGGCACGTATATCATCGAGACCAAGAACAGCATCAGCATGTTCATGAGTCAAAATAATCTGCAGTTCACACAACAATTATTACTAGTTTTGAATTCCACTAGTCAACTGAAAGAACAAAATGTAATTTGTAAAGTGTATAAGCCATTATATGGATCAACAAACTCACTTAATTGCTATAAATCCTATAAAACAATTGAACAGAGAAACCAATTATAAATGCGAACTGCTATACCAAGATACTACAAAATGTCAAGTTCAGAAACGCCTTATGTATTTTTCCAAATAATGCCTGATATTTCAATGCTATATGAATCTAATTTAACATTAACAATAATGTATTCATGGAATAACCAAAAAAAAAAAGTTGAATTTTGAGGCAAAAGTGTCCTAAAAATTAAAACTCACAGAATCGATTCGAGGAATCTTGTGGAAAGTGAACCATCGAAGAACTTGCTCCCTGAATGTCTTCCCAACATCAATTATAACATAATTGCGTTTACCATCGCTCGAACAGTAATCGATAAGCAAAGATGTATTACACCTGAAAAAACAAATAGCTTCAAAATCAAAGCTAAAAAAACCTAAAATTTCTGAAGAAACGAAATTGAAAACGATAGCATTATTCACAAAAAATGCACTAAAAATTTCAAATCTACGTCATTAAAAATTGCACGGACAATTAAGTTTCTATCAAATAAAAAAGAAGCGAAAAGGAAGTAACCTGTAATTAGGGTTGCGGTCCGGGGAGATGGAGAGGGATTGGGAGCAGACGTGGCAGGGAGGATCGGAGGGCTGGATCAAGCACATTGCGTTCGGGACGGCACTGGAGCAACCGGTTCCCAGGAAGATCAGACCCGATCCATCACCATCACGGTCACAATTATCAACAGCTAAAAGATTATCGTCTACATTGTTTCCATTTTGGAGCGGCTTTTGGTTCTCCATTTTTTCTTTTCCTTTGTTTTTTTTTTTCTTTTGTTTTGGAAATTTGAGCTTGAGGTGCAGAGAGAGAGAGAGAGAGGGGGGCGGGACAGAGAAGGCTTAAAGGGGTCGGAGAGGGAATTTCACGACAGGTGGATGGTATTTATAGGGAAGTTTTCGCCCGCGAACTGTAACGGTTCTGGCCGTTTCTTTATTCGCCACGTGGCAGTCGTTTAAGAGAGCCTATAAATATGACATCACTTGGGACCTGAAAATTCAAGTTGGGATGACACAAGGCTGCAGGCGCATCAGTTATCGAAGAAATTTCTCGCTTTAACATCTTTAGCTCTAAAAGCAAAGTACAATTTTGAGACTTATCAATGCAGCTTATCTATGAATAAAGTTAACAAAAAAAATTATTGAACAATTTACATTCATATCTTACTTTTCAAATCGGTAAATTATTTGTGATTAAGAAGAACATGAATGATTTGCACATATATTTTTCTTTCGTAACACATAAGCAAACGAAAGCAAAATTAAGCTCACCTAAGTCAGGGCCCATGAAAGTAGGCCCAGTTTGAGAGGCCAGGCCACAATACTCCAATGGGCAGCCTCAGCCTCAGCCTCAATCATCTAAGCACAAGCTGCAAATGGAGGAAGGTTCATAA
>NW_018397267.1:4143351-4163456 GCF_002168275.2 Theobroma umbraticum | reverse complement strand
AATCTGCAGAGGCAGATAATCTCATGCTACGGTTTGTTGAGCGTGGATGCCATTCACCTCAGTGTGAATAACATTTGCATAATCATGTTGTTCAGTGTCAGACTACTGTAGATATGGTTCTGAAGACATATACTAAATTCTCTGATGCTGGGAACTTTCTCTTTGAAGTTCAATGGCTTAAAAATGGTAAACCTGAAACTCTTCTTCTTCTTCTTTGGGTGCGGGTGCGTTGGGGTGGGGTTGCAAGTGCATGCTAACACTTTCCTTTATTTCCATCCTTAGTTGACCAAATTTTTGCATTAACACATTTGAATTTTTATGGGGCAAGATTAATATTTCATTGTATGTTTTAGAGCTGCTAATGAAGTTTGGTACATCCTATGATGTCTAAATTTAAACTCCATGGTATCATGTCATAGAAATGATGGGAAGCGTCAAACATTGCTATATAGACCATTTTCTAGCAAAGTTACTTTGAAACATATGCAGGAGCTGAAAAAGAATTCTTGAAACGTTGTAGAGATTCAATGGAATTGTGTGATTAAGTCAAAGGGTAAGGTGATTGGATACATGAGGAATTCCTATCGCAGGGGTGCTAGGATATTGTGATGGACCCAGCTTCTTTTTCTATCTTGAGTATTGTCATTTTTGTTCAGCTTCAACAATATTGACAAATGAATTGATGAGCAAAACTGTTAGATTTTCATTTTTGAGTGGGTGCAATGATAACCTAGTCTGGATGGATGGTAAATGGTGAATACAAATAACAGATGTTGCTTAAAAATTTCCTTTTCCTAGTCAAAATGTTTTAGATCTAACATGCACATTGCCTAGGTGCTTATATTGTTCATTTATTTGGTTGTATGCTGCAGTTAATTCTTGGTCAAACATGATTAATTTGGAGATAGATCCTCAGTGACTGATTGACACCATAATGGGAGAGGACTATGGATCTGCAATCAAGAGTTTGTATATGGAGAATGATTCCTGATAGAAGCTGAGGTAAAGTTTGCTAGTTGAGGTGCCGTCTCCCACTATAATTGTTTTGCATTGCTGTTGGTATGGACGTGTATGACATCTTCACCGTAACAGCATAACTCCCTCCATTATTGCCCATCTGAAAGCTGATGTGTAAGTGTAATGTTTCAAATTGGGATATTGCTTTATTGTCTGCTTTCCTGATGTAGTACTTGGACTAAAAGAGCTGGTTGTTCTCTCACATGGCTACTCATCATGTCCTCGTTGCTGTCCTAGGATATCGTGAATTGAAATAGAGTGAGATAGGTTAAAGCAAGTTGCATGAAGATAGAGGCAAGTGGTCATATCTAAAATGACAATGGAACGCTCTGGAAAATTCAGAGCAAAAATTCAAGTGTCTTGGTATTCAGATGTTCATGCAAATCCTGCTGGATCAGCTCTGGGACGAATGTGAACCAGTGAAATTCGTGGCCATAAGGTCTGGTCTCAGAATTTGTTGATTGTGAAGCACTTGGAGCTTCTCATGAGGGATTTTGAAGAGACTGATATTGTTCCATCCGTTACCTGTCAGTGCTACGTGGTTAGTTAAAGCAAATAAAGTTATCATACCGCTTCGTTGTTTGCTACTACTCATTGAAGGCATCTCCCTGGGGAAAGGAGCCAAACAATATGGAAAGATGACGAGAACTAAAACGAATGGTGGAGGAGGCCTGGCTTAAAAAAAAAAAAAATGGTGGGGCTTTGACGCGCTTTTGCTTAGCATTTGTATTGGATATATCAAAACGGGTATCTCATGTCGAAAGGCACCATATGGAACCTTCTAACATGTCTGCTACGTGGCCGACCCATCCATCTGCCAAAGATTGTACTGTTCATTCCCTTTTGGCGTATTAATGAAATTTATTTCTCATGTGAAATTCACTCTTGAAGCATTTTGGGCAGCTCCGACTCTTTTGGCTCACAAAAAACCAAATGTCCTTTTTAAATGATATACTATAAGGTTGGAACTTGCACGCCTAAAACTTGGTATAAAAATCTAGCTTAATCCCTGGATTAACTTTATATAGCTTGCGGTGTGAGATATTTTAGGTGAATCCCAAGTTGTCCTAGAATTGAGAAATAACCAAGAGGCCCTGCCTGCCATTCCGGGAACATAAATTAGATGACATTTGGCATCCAGAAAGATCTAAACAGCCCTCGTCTCCCTGGTCTTTTTCAAGGACAAATTAAAGCAACCCCATTCCTATAACGTTTCATTCATTAATCCTTCGATTCATAATAGGGGGGCCAAGATCAAACATGGGAAGTTTACAATGAATCAAACCAGGCCCTATATAGATTCCTAGCAGTAAGAAGTCCCATGCATATATGGTGCAGTACTTTATACACTTTTCCCTTGTAATATTTAGATTCCTTCTCATGTTAGCTGGATGTCCTAGTGCACTTCCTTGATCTTATTTCTCTCTTATTACCAATTTGCCATTATATGTGTGTACATTTTGTCCTTATAGCATCTTCACATGCCAATTCACAACATCTTTTTGGTACAAAAAGATCCATCTCATCACCGTGTTTCATGCATGTGTATTCGCCTTCAGCAACGTCCATATCCATGTCCCCCATTTGCTTTGGAAGTTTTTGGGAAACAAATATGCATGTTTTTCATTTGCAAATATCTGCCTTATTCTGACCTAATTAAGATATCAAGATATTCTACCGGAACTTCTTATTTAGTTTTAATGGAAACATTTTAACCAAAACTTCTCCACGTTGGACGCAGAAAGATATGTTGATCAACAGTGTGCGAGCTTTCTGGATTGTCCATGACATGGTCTTCTACGAGCTTAGACTGAGACGTTTGCTTTTGGTTTCCCTGACTCCGCCTCTCTCTCCCTAGCTGTTATTTCATATAGCAATTAACTACTGTAAATGGTTGGGTTAGAAGATTGGCTTCTTGTTTCTCTTAGCAAGTGGTTGCCAGTCAAATGACAACAAATTAGAAAGAAATGAAAACTCTGGGTTTTTCAGTTAAGGTGAATTCTAGCAGAAGCGAAATGGGCGTTTATGTTTTCTGCTTCATCCATGGGGGAAGGTGGTTCTGATCAGTGCCTTCCTATGATGGGTTCTTGGGGATCAAGACGGTTTATGCAATGATGAGCTCAGGCAGATGGATGGGGGTTTTAGATTATTGGGGTGTGTCTTTGTGCAGGTTCTTTTGTATGTATAGAAGTTGCTTTGAATTCTACGATCAAGCATTTGATGCGTTGGTCATAGGTCTCGTGTATTTTTTGCTTAGTGATGTAAATCTGCTGACGATGTGCATTAGAGCTTTTAGCTGTTGATTGCTGCGGGCAGAGAAAAGAATGCCCAAGGGTGTTTTTCTCCTTGTGGTCAAAGCTTTTGAGAACGATTCAGACCAGTCCCTCTTCTTCTTTTGGGAGTGACCAGTCTGAATTGTTTCCTACTTCTTTTAGAGGCGAACCTTTGGTCTCCTCTGAGTGAATATAATTTAATTTTCAAACAAATAAAAAAGCTTGAACAAATTTAAGAGATTTTATTCATCATCTTTCCATATCTTTGTTTGATTACTTACCTTAAATTTCGTGCACTATTCGACAAAAACCAATTGATTTGTTCTTTTCCGACTATGATTACTATAATGTAATCTCATATATATATATCTCATTTTATCAATAGTGGAGTTAAGATTTCATATTTGAAGAAATGAAAAATTGAAAATAATATGTATTTAACAATTATACTAGAAGTTCACTGTTAGACAAAAATATAAAATAATTTAGATAAAAAATTTATATAAAAGTTATATAAATAAATTTTAAAAATTATTCAAAAGAGTCCATATTAATAATTTACTTAAAAAAATTAATTAGTACAATTATAAATAATTTAATAATGATAACAATTTTAATTTCTAAATACTCTTAATAATAAATAAAAATTAACAAACATTCAAATATTTGATTCATTGATTGATACATGATTTTTTGTTAATTATCATGATATAAAAATTGAGTTATAAATTTTTTTTACAGAAAATACTAATAAGCAAAAAAGTGTAAAAAAATTAATTTTTTTATAGTCTTTAGTAAATAAAAAAAGAGATAGGTGGTTGTAAAGTTTTAAATAAGTGGATTTGAGAATAATTTTATAATAATAAATTTTATTTTAATTTTATTAAAATTAATTATTGTTAGATATCTTAACAAATAAAAAATATTATAGGGATAAAATTATAAGATTTAAAAAAATAAAAATATGTTAAAAAAAATTTTAAAATTATTGAAAGGAGGGCGGGGCCCCACAAGTCCCCCCCTCTCCTCCGCCTCTACACTTTTTCTTTGTTTTTTTTTCCTTTTCTTGGAATACGGACATTTGTGCGGCAGACTTGCTTACATCGTTTTCGGCCATGTTTTGGACCGCACAGCTCAGGACGGTGGTGCTGTTGGCAAGTTGATTGGATTATTTTATAGATTAAGACATTCACGTCGGATTATCTCGTCTTTGCTGCTATGCTATCATCAATTAACGTGATTATTTTACCTTTGAAATCTTTGTCCCTTTTTATCTTCATTACCTTGGCAGTACCTGCCTCTTCTGTATTTTCATCTTCAACGGTGCACCTTTTGTGGTGATTAATAATTATCTTTGCTTCAAGATTGATGATGACTTGTGTTGGAAAGCAGAGGGTTTTGAGGCAAAAAGCTTTTGATGGCAATCAACTTAGAGCATGCATTGTCTGCTAGTGAGGTATCAGCCATCCTTCCCCTCACCTGACCATCATATTTTATCTTAATCTAGACTATCCACCTACAGTTTAACCATTCAAACCATTTCCACAATTGGCTGCAATAATTAGAGAAATGATTTCTCCATAAAATTACCCCGAAACCCTTAACCAAGCCATTTGATCACCAAGTAAACTAGTGCAAGAAAATAATATTTACTGAAACTCTTTACTTTAACCAATGTTAATTGCTTAAAATTAACAAGGATGGATGGAATCAAAAGGGTATGATAATAGCTTAGATACTAAATGGCTCATCATCTAGCATGAATTGGTAGTATACCATCAACATTGAAAGTAGATCTAACAATTTGTGTATCCAAGTCTTAACTTTATTGTGTAAACATAAAATATTAATTGTTATCCGAGTAAGTATGAACGTGATACAATTAATTAATTGTGTCAAAAATCTTAAATATATATACGGATATATTTAATAAACGTATATCATGACACAACACGGTTAACACATTTATTAAACATGTCGGGTTAGATTTTGTACACATAATTAAAATTTATATGATTTATGATCTATTTACAAGATTGATATGATTAATATAATTAAAATGATTAAATTAAAATATATATGAGTAAAATATGATTATATTATTCAAATTTATAGTAAAAAATTATATATATCTTAATATTTATAAAATATAATAAAATTTAATATCAATAAATTTAATCATTATAAAAATATTAGTATTTATATGAATAAATAAATAGTTCTTAACTGTATACTAAATACATGTGAAAATGATTAAATAAATAGATAATAAGTGAGTCATAGGTTATACGAAAACATGATAATACGATTAGCTAATCATGTTTTAAATAGATTAAATAGGTTTGATACGATTTATTCGTATCTTAACTATGTTAACACGGTTAATATTAAAAAGATGATTAGATTAAATTCATATCATGTCCAAACTTGATTGAAAGCAGTCGATCGTCTCTGTCATGCACTTTCGACCCTTTCTAGCACAATCCAATAAGATTTTGGGGTGTCAATGTCGGTTAAGGGCTGATCACTCCATGTCTCGTTGTATTTGGCGGTTTGGCAGAGTTGGGTAAGAACTATGTATTGTACATTTCAATCATCTCACACTTTGTGTTTGGTTGAATGAGCTAAAGCAGCCGACTCCGTGGAGTTGTAGCTTGCCTGCTTTTGTTTGCTTCTCGTTGATCTCATCATCTCTACTTTTTATGTGCCTTGATTTCGAGTCATTTTCACACCTTTTTTTTGTTTTTGTAAGTTTGGCTTTTTTCTGATTTGTACAAGAAGACGTTTACTATAATTTGCCTAAAGTTTTGATATAATATTAATAGTAACTTAGTTATCTCTTCATTAAGAGTAATTTAATCGTAATTATTAGAGAAATGGTACATACTAGATGCTCTTAACCACAATTTCTCATTCTATTATTTTGGGATTTTTTTTATGATGTGTATAGATGATTCTATTAAAAACCTTCATAAGGTTAAATTGTTTGAAAAATTACCACTTCTCTCTCTTTTTCCTTTTTAGAAAATAGTTTTAAAACTATTGAATGAATAAATATTTATTCAAAAATTTTTATCCAAAAAGCCAATTTTAGATTCGAATTTAAAAATATTCTCAATCATTTTAAAAATTATTGTAGGACATATGTACCTATGCATATAATATGACTCTTGCTAACCAAATAAACTGTAGATACGAAAGAAAAACAAAAGTAAAGCATTGAATAACAATTTTTGTCCAAAGGTGAAAAATTTAAAGTTAATTCACATGATTTCTTGACTCCTTTTACTTCAATCATTTTGACATTGAAAAAAATAAGCATATGGTTTCTTTTTTCCATATATAGTTTTTACACTTATGGTTTCCAACTTCAATGAATCCTTCCTCAGAATTGGTTTTATTAGGGAAAATAATAGTGCAATTCTAAACTATATGGTGTTATGTTGCATGCTCTAATCTATTTGTTGCATAATAATATTTTGTTTATTGGTTTCAATTATTCTTTTACTCTTCACATTCCCTTAATCCTGTATACTTACCCTACCTTTTACTTTATATATATATAAAAGTTTATAGCAAAGAACAACATCACAAATATAAACCTTTGCTTTTCCTTTATTTCTGGATCAAAATGAAACAACTTTACAACAAAAAGGAAAAAGAAAGGGCTCACATATATACATATACATATATAATTATAATTATAATTATAATTATAATTATTTCAATGTGGGGACTGAAAAACCACAAAGAAAGGAACAAGCTTTTCCTGGCAAACAGGCGTGTGTGTCAACTTTGATGATTTTCCAGTCCACCATATATTCCCTTTCCCTCCCATCATCATCTCCTTGTTAAATTCATCATTCTTAATTAAATTCAGTTTTAACTTAATTCATAATTCAATTAAAAGAAGAAGAAAAAGAGAGAGAAAAGGGGAAAAAAAAAGAAAAGATAACCCTGAACTTTATCTAAAAGCCACTTTTCTTTTCCTTCCGTCACTTTCGTTTCTTTTTATATAAGTAATCTTTGTTATTTGCATACTCAAAACTAAAATCCCTTGCCATTGAAGCTATTCCCCGAGTTAAATGGATGAGTCTTGGCGAAGGTGCATGGGAATGCCAACTGCCCATCATCTCCCGCGTCGAAAATCCGTGGAAAATACCATTTTTTCAATGAGGCACCACGTCACCAGGCTGGCTGATCACACCCTGGACGCAGAAGACTTCTCCGACGTCTTCGGCGGTCCGCCTCGGAGCGTGCTTTGCCGGAAGTTCTCCGGAGACCTCACCGGGTCAACGTCTTTTTACGAGGAGGTTTTCCGGCCCCCGGAGTTTGTTTCGTCTAGGGAGACGAAGTGTGGCAGGAGCTTGCCGGCATTTAGGATTCCGGCGAGGGGGGAAGGGTTTTACAGTGACATTTTCGGGTCGGATGACGATCTCCGACAGTCGAGAGAACGGTCAGGGTCTAACTCGAAAGCGAAGTCGAACTCGTCGTCCGTGCTGAGTTCGGAGGAGCTGAGCCCTCTCCGGCCGTTCGTCGGGGATGATGTCGGGTTGTCGTCAATTGCTTCAAAGCTCAGGTAGTGTGCTGTTAAGTTGAAACAGCAGTCAACTGTTTTTTAAACTGTTTTTATTGGGTTGTGTTGATTTTACGTTTCTGACCCTGCCTTCTCCCTCTATTCAAGCGTCTTTTCCGGTTGCTTTGAGGGCTAGGAAAGGGATAATACTTAAATGCTGTCTTTGGTTTTTTCCAACAATTGCATAGGAGATGAATATTACCCCAAAATTTTCATTAATCAGACAATAATTTTGGAGATTTACGCATTTTTAGAAGAAGCCATTTCTGATCTATCACATATTGTTAGTCTTCAGCCTTCAACATATATAAGAAGCTATTGAACTTTAACATGCAGATTAACATCTTAACGGATGTTAATAGACACATAGTAACATTTTTCTTGTATTAAATGATTGAATTTGCAAGTTTAATTTTTGCTTTGTGGTGAAGGCCAATCAATGTGCCATGCAGATGGAACTCAACAACAATGATGCCAGATCAGGAACTAGGAATGCAACGAGGGATGGCACCGCCAGTATTTCCAAGCAGCCGTTCTTTCTACAATGAAAATCTTTACATGGAAAATGAACACAATGTCGACAACTTGAGAAGCTCATATTATGGATTCTGTCGACGTGCTTCTTCCCCAGAAATCATTAGCTTGGAACCCCATTCTTTCCGAAGTGTTAAAATATCAGCCGATGATTTGGAGTTTAACTCTCCTTCATCCCCTGCCTCTTCACTTTGTCATGAAGCAGAGGCAAGAGCTGGTGTCCAGACTGATTCAGTGCAAGAAGAAGAAGAAGAGGAAGAAGAGGATGAAGTTATGAGTTCTTATGTTATTGACATCAATTCTGATCTTAGAGAGTGTACTGGTGAAGCAGTTTCGATTGATGAAGCAATTGCTTGGGCAAAGGAGAGATATAATACACAAAGTTCTGAAAGGGAACATGTAAAAGAGCAGCCAATTGAAACAGAAGGTGAGTTTGATCTCAAATTCTAAATTTATATGATGAAGCTTCAATTGGCTTGGATAAATGACAGCATTTTATCATATGGTTTTGAATGGCTTGCAGCAAGGTCTAATCCTGCACATGAATATTTTGACCGGCAAACGGATGGCCATGGAACAAAGCAATCTCCAATGGTAAAGTATTCTGTTGCCTTTTTCCTTTAGAGAAGCAAAATATTATCTCATCGGATTTGGTATGCAAAAATCAATAGCTCTTAAAACAAACTACAATATAAAATATAAACAAATGTTGAATAATTTGTTTCCCTGATAACTTCTAATTTGCAGGAAGAAGAACAAAAGAAGTCCAAAGCAGAAGAAGAGAAAGAGAGATCAGAAGAACATGTAAGCTATAGCCTTGTTGTGATGTAAAGTTTCAGGACTGGTCATCACTAAAACTTTAGAGCTGATTTTCCTGGAAGAATCAGGAATAGTATCTACTAGATATATATCTATATATATATATATTCAAACAGCTTAAATTAAGGCATGGTCAGTCATTGTAGCTTCTTTCTATTCATTAGTTTAGGAACAAGATTTGATCAATATGTAACGTTTTCCTTTGACGAAAACTACAGATAAAGAGGGGGCTTTTGGATGAAGATGTGAAGCTTTGGTCTTCTGGCAAGGAAAACAACATCCGATTGCTCCTTTCAACGCTTCATCATGTAAGATATAACTTTTTCCGTGCTTGAGGATTTCACTGATTTGTAGGCGACATTCTAACTGATGTTTAATTGATTGAAAAATGAATTCAGATTCTGTGGCCTAATAGCGGTTGGCACATGATTCCTCTCACAAATCTTCCAGAAAGCTCACAAGTGAAAAAAGCTTATCAGAAAGCAAGGCTGTGTCTTCACCCAGACAAACTGCAGCAAAGAGGTGCAACACTATCACAAAAATATGTCGCAGCCAAGGCCTTTTCCATCCTCCAGGTAAACTTTCTAGTTTCAAATGATTAAAAGTGAATAGCCCTTTTTGCATTTCTTCTGCAACATGAGCAAGTGACTCATTGTAAATATAGTCCTAATTCAAGCTATATCTAACATGATGCTATATGACTGTAGGATGCATGGGCTGCATTCATCTCCCAAGATGTCTTCAACTAGCCGAAAGCAACACTTTTTTGAAGCTTAAAGCAAACAAGGAGTCCCTGGACTGGAAGGATTGAGGGCACTTTTAAAAGGGTTAAAGCGTGGGAATGAACAAGTATCTAGTAATTTGGTAGATATAGTAGGAGTTGCAATAGATTATATATGCAAGAATTTTGTATGGTTGTTTGATGTTTTGCATGATGCCTACATTTTACTTCTTCCGGACGACCCAATAACAAGAAAATCAATCAAGATGTGAATGATAAGTACTACCAGTTAGTGCTGTTTGAAAATAACTTGAGAATTATAAGATAACCTACCCCTTCCTTTCTCTATTGCTTCTATTCAGTAAAGCCTTCAAAGAGCAACCCTGAGATTTGTTTTTAGTTTCATATTTCACCAGCTAACCGACCATTCAAGGGTCTACGCTTTATGACAAAGATCGCCTGAGGAAACAAATTTTCAGATAAATAAACACACACACACACACACACACACACACACACACATATATATATATATATGAATATGGTCATTGATATCTCCCAGGTTACAGTTTTTCAGATTGAAGCTCCCTGCCGATATCTTTTACTGCATTTTCATCTGCCTAGAAGTGGGTTGATCTTAAGTCTTTGAAGTTTGACTGTCTCAACCTAACCTAACGGGTTGAAGCAAACGAATTCAACAAGCTAGGCCATAGCTATGATAGATCTACCATTAGTTACATGCTGATGGCAGAGTATGCTGGAAAAGAGCTTAACGAGATTGAAGCAATAATTTTGACAGAACAACACCTAATTACATCCCTATAGATTGAATTGCATAAGCCATTTTCTTGGAAGATAAGAAAAACAAAAAAAAAAAAAACGAAAATCAATGTTAAAGACTCCAACTCAGTGCAATGCTAATTTGATAATGAATCACCACAGGTGCAACATCAGCATTCAGCAAGCATGCAAGGACTCAAGCCTAAAATAATGAAAATTCAGAAAAAAAAAAAAAAGCTCTCAGACGAGCCTATGAATCACCAGTTCTGATCCAGATGAATAAAACTTCATCAATGATTCTTCCCTCCTTCAAAGGAACTTGCCCTTCAGACTAAGCATTCATTGTTGGAAGGTCAGTTTCCTTTTTCACAGTTTCATACATAGGTTAACTCTCACTAAAAGAAGCAATTTGCAGGACATAAAAAGTAACTAAATAAATACAGATAGAGCAATTCAATGTACTTTGCTGATACTAGTGCACTGTCTTTAGCCCAAAAGCTATAATTTACAAAAAAAAAAAAATATTATTGTGAAAAATTGTAACAATAGTAAAGCTATAGATGAAAACAAGGGGGGAGATTCCCCTCACCTTGAAGGAACAATCATTGAAACAATAAGTGTAAGTTGACAGTCTTAATTATTTCTTGTTATTACTCTTTGAGTAAGGTCTACTAGTGCCCGCCTCGACTTTCTTATTTGCTCATCATTGCTTTCCGGTAGAGACTCAATTGCTGCTGCAGCAAGGTTAGCATGCTTCATGGCTAGCTCTCGTGTCCTCTGTATTCCATGGCTCTTCCCAAGGTACTCAAGGGCCTATCATTAACTCAAGTAAGTTTGACAGAATAAAGGTTCATATAATTGCCAAACCTAGGTAGTTCAAATGTCAAAAGCACAAATATAATGAATGACCTGCAAGCCAAATTTGAAACCAACTAAAAAGTTCAAAGGAGGTTAGTCACTTTAAACAACATAAGTTATATACTCTCTTGATCATTATCTTGTGAAGACAATTCCACCCTGAAAAACAATACCTTAAGAAGAAAAAATTGATAATTCACAAACTCTATGCACTAGCTAAGCATTATAGAAGATTTTTGCTCAGCAAACACATATAATGCTTGATAAGTGAATTATATTACTTACAATGTCAACATTTTCAGGGTTGTCAAAGCCTTGATAAACAATAGCATGTAACTGGGGAAACTCTTCCATGGCAAACAATATTGGAGCCGTTACAATTCCCTGCAACACCAGATGATTGTCATGAACAGATATATTCATCATTATGTAGGCCATTTAAAAGCATCTTGCGAATCTAGCATGCACTAAAAAGACAGCCCTTGTCTAAAGTCAGTAAGAAAAACTTGGCCAAAAGAAAAAGAGCAAGAAAAAGGTTCTTCCTTTGTACTCTTTAGTAAGAAGACAATTGAGAAAAAGAACAGGGAAAAGGTATTTGACAAAGGGTGTTGAATACATTTATTCAGAAGGAACTATTATACCAAGTCTGCCTGCCGGTTGTGGTTTACAGAATACGCTTCCATAAGCTATTACTAGCTTGCAGCCATTTAACATTTACACTACTGATAAGACATAAAGGGTAGAGAATTACATGCTGGATGTCAGATAGAGAACCCTTTCCAAGGGACGCTGATGTGCCTGTGAAATCAAGAACATCATCTATCAATTGAAACGCCAGTCCCTAAAAAACCAATGGAAAAGGTGGAAGTTAGCCCAAAGAATAACATGTAGAAATAGAAAAATGTAAACAATAAACATGGTCCACATGGATAAAGGGCATCAACAGTGTGTTGATGATTCTACAGCTTACACCTAAGAGTAAATAAAATCTCAGTTGCTCCACAATCATTCCATGTTTTATTGAAGATGGTATTCTATGGCCTTAAAATTATCTAGTATTACACTTTTGCACAAAGTGACCACCACTTCACATTTGGTTCAGCATGTTCTAATCAGAAACAAGTTGGCAATTGCATCAAAAACCATTGATCCACACGCATCCATTATAACTTAGAAAATCAATGAAAATGTATCAACTAAATGGGGGTTTTATACCGTAAAGAGGACAATGACAAATGTAAAAGAGTTGTTATAGGCTTAGTTCAATCTTCAGATATATTTATTTGCTAGTCCCTTTAAATGACCAGTCAGAAACTAGCATAACAGCTTATACCAAATTTTGTTGCGCTGCTCTTCATCCAACATAAAAGACAACCTTTAAACAGATTTACCTATTAATTAGTTTAGTAGATACGGTTTTATATTTATCAAAATTAGAGGAGTTAGGATTTTATAGCAATTAACATGTTTAACACCAAATATTCTATCAACTAAACAGGGTTCTAATCACTTGGAGGTTTTGAAGGGCCAAAGCATCATCCAAGTCTAACCCAGAAAGACATGTGCTCTAATCTTAAAGATATGCCTCAGCAAGTCTTGCAATTTACAATGGGTTGAAGTTAAGTGAAACATAAAGGAAATTACAAACCAGATGTTTGCCATATTCAAAGGCCAACATTGCAACTTCAGCTGTTTGCCCAGCAAGAAGGGCAATTGCCTTGCAACTGTTTGATATCAAGGAAGCAGTCTTGTAGTATGTCTTTTGCATGTAATATTCCATGCTGCGTAATGAAAAATTATTCTAACTTTAGCAAACTACAAGCAACAGATCCTTAAATTTCAAATCATAACAAGACAGAGTTACCCATTAGCAATCATTTGCATGGAAATACATAATCAGACAGTGAAAATTAAGGAACAATAGCATAGAGACTGCTTACACATTCCATAACAATCTATAGCTAAGAAAGCATGTGTTATCCACAAATATAAATTGTTTCTAATAAAGGTGGCCACTGTGTCAATACATAAAGTTAGTATTATTTAGAAATTACTATGCAAACATGTGGCTAATGGGAGACAGCAAAATTTACTAAAGTTTTAAGTTGTTGTGCAGTTACATTAGACTACAATAAGCTGTAACTATCGTACATTTAATAACTCAAGAAAAGATCAGCCCAACTATATGAAATAATATATACATGCTAATCAGGTGATCTAGCCTGCTGTTACCGTGATGGCTATCACAGGGCCTATCACAGTAATTAAATCAAAAGCAGTTGGAAAGTAACAAAACCTGGCAACAATTTGAAGATATAGTCATCAAGAGTTGCAGACCAGCATACCTACAACGCTGTTCAGATGAAGTGGTCATTTGCATGGTTTCACCAGTAACAAGATGTTCAACAACTGTTGCTAGTAATGATACAACCTACAACCGATGAATGGAGCTAATTTTCAATTTAGAGTTACATTTATCAAATTCATACACAACCGTGGAAATAATAATAATGATGATGATAAAATCAAAAGCACCTCTGTATTTTTTAGTGCAGCAAGGCCCACACAAGCTCGGGAAAGCAGAAAATCTCCAGCTAAAACAGCCAACTGCATTATAAAAGTTTTGAAATTACTAAAGCTACAAAGCTCTTTTGTCTGTTGCAAAAGAACAAGAAAAAGAAGAGTACCTTATTGCCCATTGCAGCATTCAATGAACTAATACCACGTCTTTTATCCGCATCATCCAAGACATCATCATGGAGGAGGCTTGCAACCTAGATGAGGAAATGTCCATGTTAGACTTAAGTAGCCTGTGAAGAAGCTTCAGTGCATACACACATATGATAAACAAAGTTCAAATAATAAGGAACTGACATGGATCATCTCCGTGATCTCAGCTATAGACTGTTGTCTTGTACGTAAATCAGTTGTCAAGGTATCTCCAACACCACCAGCAGTTGGTTCAGGTATATGAATATTCAAAGCTGTGGCCATCAAAAGCAAAACCTGCATAGAACATATACAATAACCATTTCGGAAAGTAATCAAAATTATAATTTAAAAACTAGGTCAATCTATCAATGGTTAGTTTCCATAAAGCAAATTTCTCAGATAAAAAGTAACAGACGTCAAGTTTATGTCTCATTCAAATGAATTTTTATTTGGAATGAATCAAGAACTAAACTGTGCCTATGGCATGCTACAAGTAGTACAACTATATATTTTTGGATGGTCCCTTTGCCTAGTGCAATCTAGAAGCAATGATGGAGCCCAGAGTCAACGAAAAAATTTCCATAACTCATCAAACTTATGAGAACTGCAATAAAGAAACGCTAGTAAACTCAGAGTTACCATATAGGTAACAAATACATTACCGTGGGACGAAATCTCTTTCCTTCCACCCCTAATTTGAAGAAGTACTCAGCAGCTGAAGCAAGCTTAGGAACCTGTATCAGATGGATATGCAATGTTCATCAGATGATACCAAAAAAAAATGCTTTCTCACATGAGAAAATGTAATAAACTTCATTCAAAAGACAGGAAAAAGAACAATAAGATACCTCAGCAACAACCATAGACCGCAACCTGTTAGCAACAAGTGACAGCTCATCAGCAACGAGTGAAAATGGGTCAAGTTGTTCCTGAAGGAGATGTATTGCCATCTTAATAGTGCAGTAAACAAAGACAAGATAAAAGAAGGGTAAAAAGGAAGAGAAAGGGAAAGGAGGGAGACAAACAACTAGCAGATCTTTGAGACCACAGGCACCAACAATTAGCAATAACAAGCATAACAGAAGGGAAAGTAATCGACTTAAGCCGAAGAAGAACTTGTTTTCATCTTTGAACATTAGAAATGTTAACACACTTGTGGATTATTTTGCAGAAGCTAACCATAAGCAAGAAATTCTGGACCCAGGGGCAACCATGTATCTTGTCCTAAAACTATAATGGAGAAATTAGGCAAAGGGAAAAAATTAGACAAATGAGCATTAAAATGATAACCTCTATGATCGAGCTGCTCTGATAATGAATTTGCCCTCCAACGCCATGAAATGCAGGTAAACCCCAAGAAAAAGTTTCTCTACCACCACAAACCTACTAATCCCCAGAAACAGTAACAAAAAAATGGAAATATGATCAGTAAATAATTTACCATCTCTATCCTGTGACACACATGATTAGGCAAAACAAAGAAAGAAAGAAAGAAAAAGAAATGCTGCAAAATATCTATTATCACATAAAACTCTATCCAGAACATAACTATAGTCCTTTCCGAGGCATCTTCTTGGTGGCTCATTTGATTCAGTCATCATATAACTCATTAGACACCGTGATCTATCCTTACCAATCTATACGTTCACTGTGCCAACTTCACTTTGACTAAAAATAGTAGCTTTGACCACCGAATCAATTCATGCTGGGCATAGTCACAACATCATTGCATTTCAAAACATGCTTTTAAGGACTAACCATTAAACCCCAAGCCAAGGATAAAGCAACAAACAAACACAACTCAACAGAAGAAAAAAAAAAAGAGTGACCTTTTATCAAACAGATTACCTAAGCCATTTCCCACTTAGCTTAAGTAATGTAACAAAGCAGAAACAGATGAACTCTTTTTAATTAATAAATTGAATAACTAACTACAACCCAACATGACAAAAATAAAAAATGAAAACAAAACTTAGCAACAAATGAACTTACGGACCAATTTCCAATTACATTTTCCAGCTGATGTCAAGGCATTACCTTTAGAGTAGAGTTGAGATACTGATTAGAAAGAAGGGATTGAGAAGGGCCAGTTGGAGGAGAAAGAATGAAACCGAACAAGCTCGTTCTGGGAATTCTAGAAATCCGAGAAAATCCCCGACAAAACAACATCCTCGTTTTCCTCTCCCTCTCTAACTATTACTTTACCAGTAACCCAAACGGAAGAATTACCCAGAAACTTAAAATTCTTTTATTAAGAGAAAATCTTTGGTATACGATGGGAAGCAGCCGAACCGACTTTGATTAATGTGCAGAGAGCAGAAGACGCGCACAGGAAGCACAGCTTCAGCCACGTAAACCTCCCAGAAAAAACCTTGGTTCATTTATTTATTTGCTTACAATTAGAACCTACTTTTTCTAACTAATTTATCAAATCCCAACTAATTACTGTTTTCTTTTTCTTTTGGTTTTTTGAGGTTAATCCCAACTGATCACTAAACTGTAGAAAAAGTCTATTATTTATTATAGTAATGAAGAGTTATTGAGGCCCAAAAGAGGACAACGAGTAAAGGTTGTTTTATATCTTTTCTTAAGAGAGTGGCAATAGGGCCATTAGTTATGAACATTGAAATGAACGAATTTTCAATATATAAATATAAAATTTTTATTATCTATTAATTTTATAAATATTTGGGCCTCAATAACTCTTTATTATAGCAACAAATGAACTTACGGACCAATTTCCAATTACATTTTCAAAAATACCTTGAAAAATATCATTCATTTTGTTTTCTTCTTTTATGCTTTGTAATTAATTTGAAAAGGTAAATATTCGAGTAGAAATTTGTATTCTCTCCCCTCTCAAATCCCAATCATTGAGAACAAAACAATACTTATGCTAGTAACCTTTTTGGGGATTTAGCATTAGTGATATGAAATAATTGTACAAAAAGGAAAAAAAACAAAAACTAAATGAGCCCTTGAATATAATATGATGGAGAAAGCTGGTAATCTGCTGTCATTTATTCCTTGCGGTGAGTATTTGAGTGAGATTAACGAGTGCCTGCCTTGACTTCCTTACATCCATGCTGCTGCTGCTGCTTTCAGGCAGAGAATCAATAGCTGCAGCTGCAAGACTAGCATGCTTTGTTGCTAGCTCTCTTGTCCTCTGTATTCCACGGCTCTTCCATAGGTACTCGAGAGCCTGTGTTCTCAAATGCATATAAAATTTGACAAATGTAAATGCATATTCAACAGTTTTGATTGGGTTCCAAAGCAATTCAAACTTACGGTGTCGACATTGGCAGGGTCATCGAAGCCCTGCTCAATGACAGCATGCAACTGAGGAAACTCTTCTATTGCAAATAATATAGGAGCAGTTATGATTCCCTGCAAAAAGAATTATGTGATCAATTATGCAAGCATGGTTCTGGCAAAACCAAATGAACTTCCATTCCATCAGTGTATGCACCACGAAAAAAGGGTTTTGACAAAATGGAATGATTTGTAGATGTGGTAGTTTGTATTCCTTCCAAACCAAACTCAGAAGACTTAACTGAACAAGTAAAGATGATTATTAACTGCTGTGTGCCATTGTCAAAATACAGATGCAAGGCCTAGCCAGCCCAACAGATGCATATGTTTAATGCTTTTTAAGTCTTATGATGGTGTAATATATCCAGAAACTGAGATAATGCAGCAAGGTTAGATGAATTACCCGTCGTATGTCAGATAGAGAACCCTTTCCAAGGGAAGCTGATGAGCCTGTGAAATCAAGAATATCATCTATGAATTGATATGCCAATCCCTGGGAAAGGAGTTAAAAGAATCAGACGATGGTGACCCAAACGAACTACATATAAAACATGAATCATGGTAAACATAGCAAGATGCCAGAGTTTTTTGTTAAAGGGAAATTGGCCATAAACGCAAGATGATTCCACTATAATTTGTGCCACTTATAACATATTTCTTATCAGGTAAGATAACTTTAGGAAATTTACAGACCAAATTTTTGCCGTATTCAAAAGCCAACTTTGCAACTCCAGGTGTTTGGCCAGACAGAAGGGCAATAGCCTTGCAGCTGTTTGAAATCAATGATGCAGTCTTGTAGTATGTCTTTTGCATATAATACTCCATGCTGCAATTATTAATGATTATTTTCACAAAATTAACCAGAAAAAAAAAGTTAGAATCAAATGTAGATATCAACAAAATTATATTAACATGCCAGAGATATGGACATGGCAATCAAAAACATATAAGAAGATGTGAGCAGTGCTCTGTATGTATCACCACTTTGCCAACTATTTATTCTTTACTGCAGACAAAGAAATTGAATATAGAAACTTGCATAAGTTTATTACGTTTTCTAACCAGAAAAAAGCAGTTTATTGGGTATAAATGTTTAAGTTTAAGCCTTCTGCAAGGACAAGACTATCAAATTCTCCACACCTGCTGGATAACTCACTCTGACTTTTGGGCAATTAAACCAGTACAACCCACAGCAGACAACTAGCCAAACTGGTTTTCTGGGGCTGTCTGAGCCAAGTCCAGGGCAGGCCTATCCCCAATATTTTTCTCTTTAATCACAGGTGTGGTTTAAAACATACGGATAAGCACAGAGAAGGGAGCATAAAGCTGTAGAGCATACCTACAGCGCTGCTCAATTGTGGCTGCCATTTGCATGGTTTCACCAGTAACAAGATTCTCTATTGCTGTTACTAGTAATGACACAACCTGCAGGCACATGATAATGGTGCAAAACATAGTTTGAACAACTAGATGAATGCATATGATTTCTAAAAATTAATACAATATCACAATCAATGGACAACAATTATAATAATGATTTAAAAGAATCAGATACTCTTACAAGGTCATATTGAAGAATTTGACTATCTGATAAAGTATTGGTGTGTACTGTCAGTTGTACACCACATAACTAGTCTTTGGCAGCAGCCAGACACTTGTATTCTATAATTCTTTATTAGACTTCCACAAACAAAAAGGAGCAATTGCAGCTTACAATGTGGCCACCATGCAGAAGAAAATAGAAAGCTGGAGGGGCGAATCATGAATAAGAAGAAGAAAGCTGGAACAATTTATTAAAAAAAAAAAGACATTGGATGTCACCAGCATTTTCTCGACATCAAATGTCATTGGTCAGGTCATTGAAGAAGGTTTCTACTTCTATCCTTCCTCTAAAGAGAAGATCAAGGAATAGATTAAAAGCACCCTTCCACATGGTACAAAGTGAGAAGGAGCTAACGTCCACATTTTCCTCATTTAAAATCATACATTTGCATATATAAACATATTTAAATACATATATTATAGCACAAATGTATGTATATGTATCTGTATATAAATACATACCTCTGTGTTTTTCAAGGAAGCAAGGGTCCTAAGAGCTCGAAAAAGCAGAAAATCTCCGGTCAACACTGCTAACTGCATCATGTAGATAAATAGACATGAATGAATGGTAAAAAAGATAAAAACAGGAGATATTACTTTTTGTTTACTACACAGCTCCATTTTGATTACTGTAAGATGTCTATACGTTGTCAGTTGGCAAAGGTTTTAGAATTGGGATCAATATCTGATGCCTCCATTAATATTTCCTTATCTAAAAAAATTCAATAAGATGACTGGGTGCACATTATCTCCCAAGAATCTGATCAACCACTTTAGCTTCTAAAAATGGTGAAAATTACATGCCAAACCATTTAAAAGAAAGGAATGTCAAGGGTACAGTGCAATGGTGTCAAATTGTTACTGTTGAACCAAGCAAGCACTTCAGTGGGACAGTCAATTA
>NW_018397267.1:4127471-4143251 GCF_002168275.2 Theobroma umbraticum | reverse complement strand
AAAAAAGGCATAATAACTTAGTAAGTCAGTTGATTGAAATATCTGACTGCTTTGGTCTTTCATTTACAATGCACCGTATGAAATGGCCAAATTTAAAAATGAAACAAGTCCAAAGAAAGAAGAAAATAAGTGCATGCATCAGCGATTGCCTCCTTCCCTCAGCAACTCTTTAAACCCGTCATCTGTGCTCCTTAGCATGTTAGCCAAACCCAATTTAACCCCACTTTGCATGACTTCAATGTGCCTTGGTTTTATCCTCTTCTCTAAACTAAAAGCGAAGAACTGAGGAAACTCCTTCAACTCCTCCAACTCCCCTTTCATCTCCTCGTTGAAGTACTCAAATTTTGGCTTGTAGTTGTTTTCTATGCTGAAAGTGAACAGCCCTGGACACCTCAACACCATACTTGTAGCCTCTTTGGTTGAAAACCCTATACTTTCCAAGAACTTCAGTTTAGGTATCAAGGTATGTTCCACACTAGAAACCAACAATACAGGATCTTGATAGGCCAAAGCCTCCAAATCTTTAAAACCAAGCCTTTGAAGATAGAACAAAGCTGGTTTTAGTTGGTCTCTGACACTTGAAGCAAGCAATCTTGGACACTTATTAATGACCTTCCTATAGTTGTTTTCTGGGACATGAAGGTCTTGGGAGAGGAAACTGAAAACTGGGTTGAGGTCAGTTTTGATGTTAGATGTTAAGATTTTGGGGCACATGCCAAAGATTCTAGGGAAGTCCTTTTGGTGAATGCCTTTGGATTGGAGGAAGGAAATTATGGAATGGATAGAATGGAGGGAAGTGGTGTGAAGAGAAGGGTTAAGAGAGAGTGCTTTACCTGAGTCAATGCCCATGATTTCAAGGCATAAGATTTTCTCTTTGATTTGGAGGGACAGATTTTGATGAGTTGATGAGTAGAGTGGGTGCTTATGGAGGAGACTTTTGGGTTTTGCTGCAGAAAGGCTGTTTGGTTGTTGGGAACTTCCAGGGGAAGATGATGGTTTCTGAGAAGAGATGCGTAGGGAAGATTGCAATGCAGTTGCAGCTGCTGCAGACATGGTCGAGAGACAGAGATGGCTTCCGGAGTTGTGTGTCCAAACACTGATCTTATTGGTGTGATTCGTATGTTATGTGACAATGACACGTGGCTATTGGGTTGAAACTGATTGGCTAGAGCGAGATCTCCTTTGGATGACTTGGGTGGACAATTTCTTGGTTGGAGCCGTCCCACGCTTCCTGCGTGTAATTGCTAATTACACACCCTCCTCTTTAAGCAGCAAATCTTTCTCCTCATTCGTTCCCCTCCCACTGCGATTTAAGGATGTGACAGCACCAATTGACAAACTTGTTTGTTTAAAATTTGTCCACTTACTAGATTGTATTGTATATTCACCATCTCGTTTTTCTGCTTAATTTTTACTCGTAACAAACAGGCTTTTAAAAGGTAGTTAAGCTTAACACAACATATAGAGTGCTTGTGAATTTTATCTGATTTCCTCAATATGATTTGTCACCGCGAGCAAACAAGTTGGCCAATTGTAATTTGTAATGACGGAATTAAAAAGAGTAAAAACGCATTGTTAGGTGCTAAGCAGAGATATACCACTGCAGCACCTACTCAAACTCAAATCCCATCAAGATGGTTGAGAGCCAACTTACAACAAACTCACTCTCTATTAAACAAACCAAAACCCAAAAAGAAATTTTTGTCCTCAAATTTGCATTGCATTTCAGTCCAGGATCAACATTAATGATTTTATAAACCAAAATCAAACTATCAGAAGAATTATTGTAGTCCATTGGCCACTCTTCCTTCCGCAGCTGCTGAACTTACAAATGCATTACGCAAGAAAAATATAACTGCTAAAAGAATGACCGAAGAAAATGCGGAACAAAATAAACTTATTTACTAGAATCAAAAAAAAATTAAAAAAAAAATCAAAAAACTAAGACAACCATCTATTCTGCCACATAACAGCATACACCAATCCCAATGCCTAATAACTATGTTATGTATCTATCATTTATCAACAATACCAACAACCGTCATCTTATTTGCAGTGTCATATCAAATCCCAATCCATGAAATGAAAATCTCACATAAAATTTGTAGCACCAGAGACATTTGTTCTTGATAGCAAAGTTCACAGTCAAACCACTGATCAAGTGAGTAATCATATTAATAATAGTCAGAAGAACCTGCTTAAAGAAGCAAAGAGATAATTTATGCAGAATAGACAGGTAGCTCACTTGAATAACACAAATTACTTTACCATGAAATACGGTTTTAATAAAAATGGAAGTAAGAATGACACAACTTCTGCTGGCAGCAGTTCCAGTGGCAACAACTGAAAAAGCTTCCAAAACGCTCCAACTGTTGAATGCTATTCCATCCTACATGACATTGACATACATGAAGGCTAGAGGGTAGTCATGATTAAATGGCTGCATGCTTAAAGTAAGCCTAAGCTACAGAAGAGCATTTTCTGTCAAGGAGACAATGATATTTGCAGTATAAGATTTGAACGTCTAGACTACTTGTTTTACTGCTTGTTTTATAGACCGAAGCCCAAATGTCTGTTATAACTTATATCACCATGCTTTCTTCAAATTATAAAATCATGACTATGTTGGCATATATCACTTAAAATATTAGAACAGTAAATCAATTATGTTTGGGATTTAGAGCAAGTTACATGTGCTGTTAACAATAGCGAGTATTTAACTTTGCGATGCCAATTAAACTCATAGTGCTAATGCACATCTCTTTCCATTTTTTTGGTTGGAGTTCAAAAGAAGGTTGCCTTTGTCGCTACATTTAACTTCAGGAGATTAAATGCCTAATGCTAGTATATATCTCCATCTTTTCATTTTTTCTAGAACTTTGTTGGGTTTGGCCATGATTAATGAACTTGTTCTGTAATCATAGGCATTAATAACCTAAATTCTGCATTTGTTTCAAAACTTGAGCTCCAAATTACCTATTTCCTTTTGTTGTTATTTAGACAATCAAAAGTTTTTCACTACATCTAGCCTTTCAAATTACATCCCAATTCTCATAAGAGCATTGAGGTATAATCAGATTGATAGTAAGATCCTCCTTTAAAACAATCAATAATATGTAAAGAAATTTATTTCCAGCCAAAAGGAAATGGTCGTAACAGCTCTGTTAACCAACAATTTAATTGCATAAAAAGCTAGCAAACACATAACCAATGCCCCTTTGCAGTAAAAATTTATTCTAGTTTTCCCGAAACTACACCCAAACTAAAATTTGTTCCATACCTAAAAGGATCTCTCGAAAACTTGTTCCAATAAGACAATCCAAATCCACTTAAAACAAGGATTACAAGAAGAAAGATGCCTAAATAGAGGGAGCTACAATCAATCATTTTACACAAGTGACATACTTACTAGCATTGCAGGTGTATTTATGCTTCATGTTTGACTGTCAATGTTGCCCATGACTTTTGTTCATAGAGTGCCGTCGAAGAAGCTTTTTACCAGGAGTTTGGCGATCATCCTGCACAAGGAAATAGCCTATTAGTTCTGGAAATGAGGTTAGTCTAGCAGTGTCAAGCAGATCAGAGGTTCGAGTAGCTGGTAGCAGCTGCTCCCATTATTGTCAAATGATAAGGCATGAATTATAACTACCTAGACATTAAGGGAGTTAGCTCTTTCCCAAAGAGACCAAGTTCAATTACAGAAATTATTAGCCTACATCTGACAATTCCCATCGAGAAGCATGACCACCACTAATTAACTAAAAATAATCCATCATCCAAAATTTTCCACCCTCCTTTGCTTAAGATGTAACAACTGCTAGCATTTGGCTCAATGATAGGAGCATGTATTCCCCTACTCAAGAAGAGGGTTTGATGCCTCTTTTCCCAGATATAATAACTGCCACAACAGTATTAGTTTAAATGAATATGAACTACTAAAATTTTTCACTCTCCTTTGCTAATGTTATGCTAATTGCTACAAAATATTGGTTTAAATGAATAAGAACTAACCAAATAAGGGAGGAGTGAACGTACCACAGCCCACAGGTTAAATCCTTACATTGGCTCATTAAAGCATAATTGTCATATATAAGCAGTAGGTCATAGCTCGTAAGTAAAATTTAGTGGAAGATGGAAACGTTCACAGCCTTGGACTCTTTTCGCAAAGGGCTAGAGCAAGGACACACTGATACAAACAGCAAATAATTCAAAAAAACATGCATGTACAGCAGGGACTAGCTAGACCATCCTCTTCTGATTGTTAAAAAGATACAAGTATTCTAGTAATCAATGAGGGCATTCAACAAGCTGTTCAATCAAGAAAACAAAAGCTAAAGTCCCAGATCCACCACTGTTCAGTATTAAGACAACTAACCTTATGCAATGATGCAGCTGACTCAGACTGTACTGTCTGCACAGGAATATGACCCAGCGATCGCAGGGCATCCAAGGCATCCAAGGTCAGCTGCCATCCACAAAGTGCAACAACATCAGCACTGGTGCTGGAGCCCGAGTTACTACAGCCAGCAGCAGCAACATTTCCATTCACCCAGGGGCAAAACTGGTTGTGATGAATAATTGGATCAAACTCTATAGCTTCTTCATAATTGCTTTCTCCTTTTGGTGGCCCTAAACATCAACTAGTCTTGATAAGGCATCCAGAACAGAGACAGGAAGGAAATAGAAACAGTGAACAACAAACAAATAAACACAACCTTTGAAATTTCAAACAGTTGAATGAAACACATAGATTACAGCATGGGCTTGTGCATTATCAAATCCACATAAACTAAAGTCTGATATGATTAAAATAAGTCAAATAAATGAATGTAATGTCAGTTAGAATTGAACTGGTACACATTTCCATGCAGATATGGCACACTGCTAAATGCTAATTATGTATAGACCAAGCGGTCTATAGAAACAAAAATATAACCCAGATAGATTAAATTAGTTACAGCCTAGAAGACACAAATCTTTATGATCCTGATAATAGATCATTTCTACTGCCTCAGCAGACTGAATGAAAGCAATTTCAAACTAACTTAGAGGGTTACCATTGAAAGCTATAGACAATTTGAAGAAAGATTACACCATATTAAATTCAGTGCAAAACAGACTTCTATCTTTGAAAGTTCCTCAAAAGTTATTTCAAATTATAACATGCGCAAGGTCAAATTCCACGCATGCATCATCATAATATTCTAAATGCAATGTAAGCTATTAGTCCTCAACGTTTACATCAACTAGTAACAGCAAACATAATAACAGATATTTAAATTACCCCCAAAAGAAATGAATGCAAACTGAGTAGTCATTTTATGCATAGAGGTTAGAGTTTGAAAATCTACTAAGAACTAGGTGATGCAACTATTGTTCAAAATTGGAACCAAGAGTTCCTAGTTCTCAAAAGACCCTAAAACCAACCGCATTTCGCATTCAACGCAATTTTTCATTCAATGCAAGAAGTTATTCAGTATAATATACAGGATATCTTTAGATTCGGGTTTCAAGAATCAAGACAATCCGAAATATGCAGGAAAAGAATCAAACTCCCAAAAAACCATGGATAATAGAATAAATTTATGCACAAGTGGCACAAAAACCATGGATAATAGAATAAATTTATGCACAAGTGGCACCAAAGAGGGGAATCTTGCTTTCATTTACATCCAGTTTTCTGATGAACTAGTTTATCATCTTATTTATGTGTTATTTTAGTATGATAAACACATAAAAAAAAAAAAGGCCCAAAACTACCAAAGAACAGTCCTAAAGAGCCTTCAGAAGTAAAATCAACGCTAATCTTACGGCTTGGATCTACCAAGTAAGGAAATAAAATTTACCTATCCCATGCGCAACAGCATAATCTGACTCTGGGTCTGGGTAAGGACAATTGTTTATGGAAGATGATTTTCCAGCATTTGTGACCTCTTTCTTGGGTGTTTCATTACCAGAGTACAGATTAGCATTGCAGGAAAGAGAAGGATGAGCACTGCTATCTGGGACTAACTTGCGGCTTTGGCTTATCTTTTCACCACTTTCAACAGACTCTGCCTTGGCAGAACCATCAACTTTTGAACCACTGTCAGCCCTTCCGAGAGAGCGAGACAGCATTTCTTGGCTGTCACCATGAGGATCCTCCCTATTTATCTCATCAGGAACAACCTCATCCATCAACCCAGGATCTGGAGCAGATTCACCTGTTTGACCCTGATTTTCAGCATCTTCTATTCTGGGTTCTACATCACCAACTACACTATCTGTTCTATGCACAGAGACATCTGCCCCATGGATTTCAGCTTCATGGCTGGCACACATACCAACACTCCCCCCACTAATTCCAAAACTGAGCCCATCCCTTGCCTGAGCTGTCACAGTTTCAGCATTGAATATTTCCTCACCATCATTTGTACTGCTGATGCCCATTTCTCCCGGAACTGCTTCAGCAGCTGGTTGGAAACAAATACTCTGCTGAGCTTGATTACTATAATTCAACTCTGATGTGTCATTCATGTCAAGGTGGCCATATGTACTTGAAGAGGGAAAATGGATATCATCGACATCCCCACGATAATTCTCAACACTTTCCATTGAGTCATCATCTGCACTGTGGCACATAGTATCCATAGCAATGACAGAGGATGCACGTGTTGAGTCTCTAGTTGAAGGTATTCCAATAAATGGCCGTTCCTTGCCTACAGGCAACGACTGCCATCTGCATAGTTTCAAACCATCGAATGGCTAGGACCTGCATCAGATGAGTCTCTTGGATAAGGGAGCAGTAGTATCAAAAATATCTGAATCACGAGCACGTTTTGAAGGCCCAGCAGAATATTGTCTGCCATCAGTGACTTCGTCACCATCACGATCAATGACAGTTCCTTCGACACTATCAGCCTGCTGCACCCGTAACTGTGGCCTGTCAACTGAACTGGCACCTTTTCCAGCTTCGCTTGCGAGAACTAGGACCCCGTGATTCGTAAGAAGCTGCTCGATCACCAACCTCACTACCTGATGGTTGCCCATATAAGATCCTTCCCATGTCTGCATCATTCTATTTCTGGATGTCATAGTTTTACCCAACTTTAAATGAAAGCCCCCAGCCATTGTAAGATTCAAATCAACATCAGTTTTTGCATCATTTTCTTCATCAGTTGTTCCTACTTCATCACGGTCTTCAGTCTGTTCTTTCTCTGGATCATCAGCAGCCAACCACTAATTCCACTGGCAGCACTACTCCACGTGTCAATCCCATTTTTTTGCTTGTATCAGGGATGTCAATGTTGTTGGAGCACACGAGCAGTCGAGGAACACGTTAAAAATCCAATATCCTGACAGCAGCACCACATAAGCTACAATCTACAAAGGTGACCTGAATTCAGATCTAGCTCCATGACTAACACTTATTTTTTCCAGAGTCCTTGGCTGAAGCAGCAAGAGCATTTTTGCTTGGTCAGGATCCTGTGAAAGATGGACCTGGGCTGCCGTAGGGCCAAACGACATCCATTTCTAGCTGATTGAGCAGAATGTTCTTCACAGTCTTGAACATTTAGAGCGCATCTTGGTTCCCATCACAAGCTTATCAGCTTTTGTGACTGCAAAAGGTAAGAGTAAGAACATTGAAACATTGCCCTTTACCAGCAAGAAAAAATTCATTAATATCTTAGCGATATATGACAATGCAGCATCTCTTAGGTTATCAAGTTCTTGATACTCTCTGATCTGGATTCAACTCTGTCATAAAATTCTGCAACTGAGACAGAAGGCGATCAACCTGTGGACCGAGGACACTCGCATATGTTCCATTGCGGATGCAGCTATGACAGGAAGGGACTGAAACTGCAAAAGTCCATCACATCTATCCCTGTATCCTGCAATTAGAGAGACTGAGGTGTTGGAGGGAATTGGACCAAGCTTTCTTGACAGCTGTTTCCTCTCAAGGACAAGCAACTTTGTGCAACATCCAGCTGCTTAGAAAGGCTACACCGCATCCTCAGCTGAGAAAGAAAAATTCCCAAAAAGAAGATAAATCATCTTGAAATGACAAATGGCAAAGAAGAGAGCATAGCATAGTGCATGATAAGCATGTGAAAAATGGTAAAGAAGAAGGAACAACATAGTGTATGATAAGCAACTTACTGCTAGCATAATCACGAAACTGCAACACGCCCCCCCCCCCCCCCCACAACACAAAAAAAAGGAGAACATTATCCGTACATTTAACTTCTGACAAACCACCCACAAATAGTTCGTCCACTTCTACGTTAGAATAAACCAAAACAATTTTTATTGCTATCGACCCATAACAAGAAAGCTATGCAATCATAGTATGAATCAAACAAACACATGTTTTATTCACATTTCCTTAGCTGATCTAAGAAGCGAATAGAGCAGAAGAAGTATTAAGCATCAACCACTTGGAAACATATACAAGACACATACATAAAGCTTCTTGTAATTATTCTTAGCTCAAACTATGTCAAATTAAATGCCATAACCATTCCCAGACAGGCAAAGAACTACAGTTTCTTTTCACAACTAATTTAAAAGAACAAGAAAACATAACTGCTCCAAACTGAGTTCTTTTATCTATTTGTCCATCTACCATGTCATTGTTACTATTTTTCTTATATATCGGTAAGCATGTCTCAAAGCATCTAATATGTAGAAGGACCTAGGTATTTGTGATGTCCATCGAAGCTGTAAACGAGAAAAAGAAATAGTCAAATTACAGCAGCTAACCTTCAGAAGCAGCCAGAGATGGGAGGAAGTAAAATGCAGGCATGCCCACATGTTTCGATGCATTTTATCAACATCTATATTTCCAACCTCTTGAGCACAAGCCAATGAGCTTGCAACCTGCAATTATTTGAAAAGGATCAGTTTGATGCCTTAAGATCGTATTAAGCATATTCTATACACCAAGAAAATGAATGTTTTAGACTTGATGCAACCACTTTTAACTCCAAGGGAATTTAGAAGTTTATATTAATGGTGGGTCCATGATGTCATTGTGATAGGCAATTGTTCATTTGTGATATATATCCGAGATCACATACAAGCAAAGAAACACCACATCAGTTTAATGCAACCATATAAGGAGATCCACAGCAAGGTGTACCTTAGGTTTCCCAACCAATTCATAGGCTTAAATGTAGCCAACGCTAGAGATCCCTCTTTCCATGGTCGGCATGAAGGTCTTGATGATCCAAGAGCAGATCCACCAGCACTAGTACTGAGTAGGTCATGGTGCTTGGGATCCAACAGAGTTGAAGCAGCTGTTGGAATTCTGTCCATGACCAGACCAATCTATACTGCAACATTTGTTGGAACAGCAGGTGAAGATGCCCCAGCAGAACTGATAAGACAAGAAGCATAAATCGTTTTTTTTCTTTTCCAAATTCTTAATGAGCATCATGAAATATCATTATTTCATATAAATGAATAAATTCAAATAGGTTCATACCTCTCATACTGTAGTACAAGTCCTTATATTTCAGTTTCTTTAACTTGAAATAACTTTCCTGCTAATGAAATGACATATTGGCAGACGTGGACCAGTTTCCATCTTTAACCCCCCCCCCCCACCCTCAAAATAACCACAAAGAGGGTAATCTGGGCTTAGCACGTCGACAAAAAACATAGAGTGATGTACAATATCCTATCTAGATCATCAAACCATTATCACTGTGTTCTTCCTTACTCACTCCAACTTGAGCACAATTTTTCTAGCGAATGAACATCATTCATTTCAGATCCTTCTATATTTTGCTCATTTCAGAGGCACAAATTTCAGCTACGGGTCCATCTTAATTCATGTAAGTAGAATCCAGTATTCAACAGAAAAGTGAGAACACGATTTAGTTTCCATTAAGCATGTTAAGTGTCTAGAGAATTATATAATAACCCTGTCTTTGAATGCAAAACTGAGTTAGATTCATTGTTTTAATTTTTTTGCTCTTGTTTTTCAGTTCAAGAGAGTGTGCGCCTGGATCAAACTTAGGATCTCTAGCCAACCCCACCCTCATTACTTGTCCTTCACTTTCCAGCGACAGCCACTTCGCTTTAACTAAATCTCAATCATTTTCCCTTTGCAAACATTAAACTCACTGTACTCCTCTTTTCTCCTCGCTTTTCCCAGCTGCAACACAGCCAAGAAATCTAACCCTAACCGACAGAAACACAGCAAATTGATTGTAATAAAACCCAGCTCCAAGAATAACAGAGATTGGGAAACAAAACCTAATTTGAGATTGAGTTGAAAGATAGTGATAGGAGAGAGTGGAGTTGGTAGGTACCTCGCAGCAGGAGTGGATCTATGGTCCACCAGAGCTAATAACTTTTCTTCATAGCAGCGCTTCCTCCTACCTCTTTGGCCTAAAGAATACTAATAGCAATGTCGACAGAGACCACGACTGAGTCGAACCGAGTAACTAGTTTGACGTTGTCTGCTCATTTTATAGCGAGTATACTTGCCAGGCGCGTGTAAACGAGTAATTAGTTTGCTGTCATGGATATGGGCCGGCTCTTTTTCTCGTATTTGGCCTCCAGCTCTCGCTTCTTTGAGCCTTCAAGTTATAAAGAAATTAGGAAAAAGATTACCAGCGGACTCACTTAATAGTCTCTAATTTTTGTTACTAATTAATTTTACTTTCAAAGCTTATATATTTCTAAGATTTTTGGAGTGGAAACTTGGTCACTTGCCTGTTACAAGGACTTGTCTCCAATTTGCCTTTGTTATATAGGAAGAAAGATATAAACGCAACACGTTTCAATCCCAAACACTATTTTTCTTTTTTCTTTTTCCCATCTTATTTATTCATAAATTCAAGTGATTGGTACAATTAGGTCTCAAAACAGCAGAGCAATAAGGTAAATGAGTTCTTTCTGAATCACAGCATCCAGCAGAGACAAACATAAAGCTGGCATATGTATAGAGTATTTTACACGGTAAAGTTACAGCCATCGGAAACAAGATGAACATTCCTTTGAGTAACCGGTCACTGAGGTTCGCCCAAGAGAACTGACCAATGCGCATTGTGGAAAAGGCCAGTCATCGCGATGGAGCAGAACCAGCAGCAGCTCCTGCAATCATTGTAGGAATATCATGAAAGAAACCCAAAGATAGAAGAGTCAAATTATTGTCACTATTACATGCTAGGAATGAAAAATTTTTGACAACTAAGAAACTGGCTTTCTAATTTCTCACATTTCTTTAATGTAAATAACTAAATTATAATAGAACCTAGAGCATGAGAGCAACCTACGCTGCTACATATAGGAAAGTTGATGTAATTTAGTTTAATTTCACTTGTTCATCATTCCAACAGAATATAACATTTCCAAACTGCTAAATCCTGACATACTATTAAGTCATGCATGTTAAGTTCATATATACACACTTCAAATATTTTCCAAAAGGGTGAAGGCTGAAGGGATCAGATGAAAACACAGCATATTTTCCCAAAATACGGGGAATGAGATTCCACTTAGCTCACACAGGCAACAACTCTTAACTTTCAGTCCTGCTGCTGCCCTAGTATGAATATATGTTCAATTTAAATTCTCCATTGAATTAAAAGCATAGGAGGATAGGTAATTGAAATTTCAAATGCACGCTTAACTAACTAGTATGGTATACTAACCATCCTTTTCTTCCACTTTTCCTTCCTCTGCTGTTTTCCAAACGATATCTTTTAGTCCAGTAGAGAGATTATTGTAGAACTGTAAATTGAAGAAAGCAGAGTGTGAATTCAAGGTCTTACAAAGCCAAGAGGTTAAAAGAAAGGGGAAAACACTCAGGTCAACTTCAAACCATGGAACCCCAAATTGAGATGCTTTTTGCATGACTTTACATGCTAAAATGATCGTGGTTATCAGCAAATTACTAAATGAAACTATCTACTATATTAACACTAAAGAGGCCTAGAATATCTATTAAATAAGGAAGTATATTAACAAGTAAACAACACAGCCGAACTAACATCAGGTCTGATACCTTGTGAAATTCCAGGGTATCTCCACCAGACTTTCGAAGTTCAACCATGCAAAGCGAAGGAGCCACCTGAAAAATCTGAAAAAGGAAAGAGGCACGGCCGGGGGGGTTATGGACCAGATCATCAATAACCATGTCCAAACAACTTTTAGTGAAGCAAAACGGAAATTATACTCAAAAGATAAAGACTGAAAGAGAGGTACCTCCGTTGTAACAGCCAAATGACCCTTACGTCCAGTTTTTTCTCCTAGAAGCTTCATCTGAGATGCGCAAAAAAGAAGAGAGGATTCATCAGAAATGAGAAAATAATTTAACATTTGATTACTGATTTGTAGTCAAAGTTCTAAAGAGATTATATATCATCTCAATTTAAGTACATATTAATCTTTCTATTTCAGCCAACAAGCCTCAGAGACATGGAAATATTCAAGTGCTTAATGCAGATATCCAATACTCCAGTTCTATTAGCAAGAACTTGATACCAAAACAACCTTTACCAAATGAAGTTGGTAAACAAGCATCAATCAAAATTTAATCTAGTGCAATCAAATATAGACCACAGCTTCATTGAACAGGTGATAAAGTAATTAACGAATAATAAAATATCATGATAAGTAAGCATGAAAAATGGAAAGTTTTTTCACATAAACAATAAAAGCAAATTCATCCATCTAAATTTCTTAAGAAGATCAAAAGCAGTCACAACACAAACAAGAGGTTAAACCTTGTAGTTGTTTTTCTTCACATCAAAACCCAAGGGCATTGCAGCTTCCTCTATTTTTGAGATTATCTCATTAGCAGGACATTTGGAAGCAAATCTTGTTTCCCGTTTAACAAGTCCCTGTAATAAAAGGAAATTGCATCCACCTTATCTTTCAAGGTTATGTATTTCGAGTAAGATAACAAACAATATCCAAGAGGTACCCATGCTTGGTCAAACTATGCAATAACAACATAACATGTCCCATCAGATTTAACAGATAGTCTAAACCTTTTTTTTAAGTTAATATTCAACCAGGCTGCATTCTCAAGAACTAAATTTTCAATTGCAGCAAAAAGGGACCAGTAAATAATGGAACACATGAATTATCTATTGCATGCTTTAAAATGGTTAAAATAATTTATGGGCTAACTCCTTAGTTCAAGAAGATTATCTGAGTGATATCTTTCTGTGACTTTGCAACCAAAGGGCTTCCACTTCATTGGATGAATCAAATTGTCATATTCTCAAGGGTTCTTTATTTATTTTGTGTTTAATATATTACAACTAAGTAAGATATAATTGGTTAACATACCATTTGCTTCTCGAACAGACTACTGAGGTTGAGACCCTGAGACGTAGAGATAAGTTCAAATGCATTCATAGTAGCAGGTACCCTAGGCCCTTCTTCTCGCCGTTCAACAACAAGGTTTTGAGTATCCTGTTACAAAATCATGTAGAAAGACTCATCTCATTGCATCGACACCACAAAACTACATTCCATATGTGAAAAACACAACTCTTACCCCTGATTCATTGAAAATGACGTCCACATCATCAAGACTAACATCAGCTTGCTCAAACCTAGGTGGAATATATCCTTTCTTAAACCACTCATTCTCAATAATCTCAGGAATTGTTATCCTCTGGTATAATCACAAGTATTAAAGAGTGAAAACTATATCCAAAAACAACTTAAAGAAAACATCAAGGACAGCAACCTTTGGGACAAAATTAATTCAAAAATACCACCAGAAAAACAAAAAACTTTGTACCAGGGAGAAAGAAAGAAACCATGGATGAAGGGGAAGAGACAAGAACTTACTGTCAATGGATTAGGGTCTAGGATTCTCTTGATTAATTTCTTTGCACTTGAGGAGAACCATGGAGGACAATTAAAGTCAGCTTTAAATATCTGCAAACAGGAAAATCCTTCAGAGAAAGCATTTTAAACATAGAAGAAACAACTAAAACTTAATTGCAAGTTAATTCATCAGCAGCATGACAGCATTGCTGTATGCAGATACAAATATGACTGGTTCTGTTTTTCTGTCTTATTTGTGTGCACGTGTACTTTTCTTATTTATATCCCCAATGTATTGTCCTACCTGGCTATGAGTTATAGCTACTTTAATGCCAAAAGCGATAATTTCCCAAGCCAACAACCACTAATAACAAAGGCATTTAATATTTTAATTTATTCTTTAAAACAACGATACTGATTGAGGAAATGGCAACTGGCTAACAATAAAATCCAAACCAATATTTATCAGGAATAAATTCTGTCCAGAATATGACACCATTTCATTCTTTGATAGATTTATGTCAATGATGACTTAATAACACATTTATCAAGCAAAATTGTTTACTTTTGAAGTAAAAGGAAAAAGAACTTTGAGAGACAAAAAAAAAGAACAAGCACCTTTTTATATAGAGTCATCAAATTGGAGTCCTCAAAAGGCAAGTAACCAGCCATCAAGACAAAGAGGATCACACCACAAGACCAAAGATCTGCCTTAGCTCCATCATAGCCTTTATTGTTGATCACCTAAAAAGTGAGAGCACAAAAACAATAAAGAAAAGGTAATGGATCATTAAGAAAAGGAATTGTGTTTGCAATAAAAGCAGATATACCTCTGGTGCAACATAATTTGGTGTTCCACACGTTGTGTGAAGTAACCCATCCTCCTATATCAAAAGGACAGCATAATCAGTTTTGAATTGTTTTATCAGTATATTACAAAAAGCAGCATGATAAAAAGCCATCCAGGAAGGAAAACCAAATAAAATGTGCTCCTAGGGTCTGCCATCTTCTTTTGCTACCCACAAAATTCAAGTGTCCAAGCAAGACTAAAACCGCGCACGTGCAAAGTGGGCACCATGTCATCCTTCACTGAAGTGAAAAAGTAAAGTGATGGTACAAGACAACACAGAGCACGCAGCCACAGAAGTAATCCATAATGAATATAAGATCTTGGGGAAATATTATAGTAAGATATTAAGACAGCACACTCACTCGAACTTGCTGAGGTAAAGCACTCAAACCAAAATCTGAAATTTTAAGAACTCCATTAGCATCCAGCAGCAAATTCTCTGGCTGTAAATTACAAAACACAGCCATGATATATCAAAGAAATTTACATATTTAACTGTTATAGGAAAAGGATTAATGAACACAAAATATATCCCACACCTTCAGGTCTCGATGGTAAACACCTCTGCTATGGCAGTAATCTACAGCATTAATAAGCTGCTGAAAATACTTTCTAGCTTCATCTTCCTTTAACCGCCCTCTGCTAGCCTGGCTCACGAACAAAACCAGGACAAACGCCAGAGTAATAACAGTTATCAAACACTGATGAACAACTGCGATTTGATTCTTCATAGCACTTATACTTTGCCAAAAGTAAAACACAAAGCTTTTACAACTGCTATCTTACAATTTTGTCAAAAAGTTCACCACCAGTCACGAATTCCAAAACAATGTATATTTTCGTCTTGCTAGCCATCACCTACACCAAGAATATTGCTAAAAGTTACCAAGAAGCATAGACATACCATACTAATATTGGTTATAAAGCCAAGTGGAGTCCTTTTCTGACAAAATGCCAGCTAGATTCCAAAGGGAACAACTACAAGATACAAGGACGAATTCATGGAGATTAACAAAATAACTAGATTAAGATATACAAGAGAAACTTCATGCCAAACCTCATACATATGGATGACATTTGGGTGTCTAATTAGTTTCATTGTTGAAATTTCGCGTTTAATCTGCAAAGGAGAAAGAGAATAAATACAA
>NW_018397267.1:4114269-4127461 GCF_002168275.2 Theobroma umbraticum | reverse complement strand
GCAAGGTAAAACAGAAATGAGATTCACGGAAAAAAAAAAACCCTGGAAGTAAGGATATAATTTGCATGACATCTAAGTGTCAGCCATGAATAAGGAGAAAAATCAAGGGATGTAGAAACAGTTCAAAAAAGAGAGTTTGTTAAAAGTCCAAACATAAAATTTTTTAAGGAAAAAATTTTCATTATTTTCTGTTTATTACTATTTCAGAGAATAATTTCTTTCTTGGTCAAATATGGTGTAACCAAATGAGAGACAGTCGGATAAGTTAAATTCAATTTAGAACATTTGATTTCAGAATTAAGTCAAACACAAATAAACGTGTATAATTTCAGCCAAACTGGAGGGGGATGGAACCCTGTAGAAAAACCAATTGTCTATCACTGACTTATTAGGTTGAATTCTACCTTCTTTTACAAGCTAATTCCTATTCCCCAAGAAATCTAGACCAATTGCAAATTTTGAACACTGAATCATCTGTTTATTCTAAAAAACACTGTGCAGGACCAACATTAGTCAAATGAGAAACTATTACGATTATTTCTTATTGACTAATTAAGTTGACTCTACTTTTTTGGACATAATAACTCTGTTGCTCGCTAGTCCTTGATACCCTGTTTTTCACCCCAAACAATCACTAAATCATCATTTTCTCACGATTCTCTATTGAGTCACAAGAAAACAAAGAAAAAGGAATCAAAACCAAACAAAATAGTAAAGATTAGAAACTGTGAAGCAAATTGAATTTCAAAGTCAAATCACGGTTAGCACCCTGATTAATCAAAAACTAAAAGACTAGAGAAACTATTCGAGTAACTAACAATCAGGAACTAGTTAAATTAACCGGAAATCACCCAGTTAATTGCTATGAGAAGAATTCCAATTAACATAGAATTAAGATTCAGTATCAAGAAAACTTTACAAAGCAAATCAACAGTTAATTAGTAGTAGCAATATTCACTTTTTCAAAAGAGATTTACTGGAAAACAATACTAGTACCTGACCAATCATCTTATGCTTCAAAACTTTCTCCTTATCAAGAATCTTGATTGCTACATTCTCTCCGGTCTCTATATTCCTCGCAAACTTCACCTTTGCGAATGTTCCTTCCCCCAACGTCTTCCCTAGCTCGTACTTCCCCACACGTGTCCTGCTCCCTGCACTCGTGCGAGCTGCCATCACTTTCTCTGAGATTCCCTTTTATTTCTCTTAAATTTATTTTCCCTTTTTTTTCCCAAAAATATCCTCTATTTCTTTCTGTTTCTTCTAAAGCTTGCTGTTAATCAGAGACCTCTTCTTCTTGCAAGGTTGCCATACCTGAGACTTAGCCACCCTCATTTTTTCTTCCTTTTTTCCTCAAAAAATAAATTGAATTCAAGAAAATCAATTCCCGTTTACCAAGCTTAAAACGGGAAAATAATTTAAAGCTCGACGATTACGGGGAAAATGTTGGAGAGAGAGAAAGGAGAAGCGGTGGCCATGCGATCAGACATGGAACCCATGAAGTCGAAGAAATCAATGGAGGAGAAATCGGCTTGAGCAAGGATCGTAGTGATGCTGAAGGATTTCTGAGCAAATTTCACGTGGACAAGATTGATGATGAAAAGGGCAATTTAATCATTGTACTTTACACTCTTTTTTCCTTTTCCGAGGATTTTGATTTGCACGAAGTTCAAGGGCAACTAGATTGGAGAAATCGAATCAGGAACGTAGATCTATGGAGGTTTTCTTGAGATAATAATAAACTCAGTACCACAACAATGCTGGTTACTGGGAGATTAGTTTGACAACTTCTTTGTTTTTTTGGACTTTACCATTGGTGGGAGAAGAGTTTTTAATGTTTTGGCGGTTTTAACATTTGGGTAATTTATTGGACCAGGAGGAGAGGTGATCCTCTGCTTACAGGAACACCATTGCAACTTATAGTTTTTCCAATTTTTGGCCAAATACATTAGGTTACCCCTCTTCTTTAAATTGCAACCAAATATATTTTAAGAATTTAAAGTTGACGGTTACATTTCTACCATATAGTATTCAATTTGTTGTAAATTATTCTTCGGAATATTCTTCTATGTTTGGTATTGACTGTTGACCCACCGTAAATAAGAAGAAAGAAGAAAAAAATGTGACCAATTACCATATTCTTCCTTTATTTTTGAAATTTCAGCCTTTTTAAGATGATTTGAATATTCTTTGACTCAATAAATACATATATTTATCATTAAATTAAAGATTCAAATATCTAATTGTCACTATCAATATGTCGTGATGTTTTTTATAAATAAACTATGCATAGCACTTTTTTTTCTTATTTAATATTAAATGTCTTTAAAATGTATCAATAAAAGCTATAAATCGCAACAATTTGGTTTACTAATTCATTTGTTAATGAAATAAAATGAGATTAAGATTTTTAACATCATATTAAAAAATACAATAAAATGCCAATTCGTTACAATATATTTTAAGAAAGCAATACAAATATACATGTGTGTGTCTATATACATAATATTTTACTTGAGTATCATTGTTTTAAAATAAAAAAAATTCTTCAAAAATAAAATAAAATGGATATATTATCCAAAAATAAGATATTATTTTAAAGTATAACAAAGTATGAATCATGAAGCATAAGTGCTGGTAGGAATTTCCTTTTCCGGACAAACATCATGATTGCTCTAATGCTATTGGTACCCGGAATCAGAGGATCTAAAGCGGGCACTAGGCAAGGATTCATAGTACCAATAAACAGGTATATGCGTTGCCGAATGTGGGGGTTGTCGTAAGCTTGAAACAATGCGGGTTTAATGGTTTGGCACAGTAGTCAACCACTTTCGACTCTCGGTGGCGGTCGCACGCTCGCCGTCGGTATTGAAAAAGGGCGCCTTTGGATATTCCACCCAAATTACCGGCATTTAACCCGATAAGGTTTTAGATCCGTTTTGTCGTCGCTGCTTTTTAAGGTTTTTTTATAAATATATTAATAAAATGTACAGTCAGCGTTCGATATAGAGTTGGGTTTGAAAACTTTGTACACAAGAAATTAAAAGTGAATGGTCCCGAAAGAATAATATGAGGTTGGTGGTGGATGATTTGAGCTATTCCTTCATATAAAACTAAAAGTAACCTCCCAGAATAATCTCGAAACAAAATTTAATCAACAAAAGGCCACCTTCAACTTCCATGATAAAGACCCTTGGGTGGAAATTTTCTAAACATAATACTAATAAAAAATAAATTACCATGGGAGTTTTAACTTTTAATACATTGGTCAATGGTCATACACATTTTTTAGATGTAATTCTTTTTTCATTATATATTTAAAGTTGTTTTGGTTTTTTCGAGACGGTTTTTAATTATTATAAGTTATATGCAACGAATTTTATAGAGTTTGCGATTATATAAAATTAAATTTAAATTGCGGTCGGTGACATGTGAATCAAGTCATTTACTTTTAACATTGTATAGAAAAGAAATATATCTCTCTCTTTCTTTATATTTTTTTTATTAATCTCCTTTTCGCTTTAAATAAATAATATAATATAATCTGCATGGACTAAATTAAACAACATGATTTACAAATGATGATATAACTATAACTTAATAAACAAAGCAGTAGACACCTGCCTCATATATCACAATTATGAGTGCCTTAACATGACTTGATAGATAGGACAAGGTTAGGATATAACACAACAAAATGAAGTGTTAATAATACATCAACAAGTAATATCATATTACTTTTTGGGCCATAACCCAATTCCTATGTTAAAAAATTACTACTTACACTTTGATTTATATTTTAAGTATTAAGACTTCTAATTTCTTATTTATTTTTTTAATATCAAGTATAAATTATGACGTTTGAAGTTAAAAAATTTTTATTCATTAAAAGATGTAATAAATTTCATATTTTTATATGTTATTTTTACTTCTACTTTTTTTAATAAATTATTATTTTTATTATATGTACAAAATTTTGAAAAAATTTCATACATAAAGTTAAATTTATATGAATAACTTACATTTTGTTAAAATAAAATAATATAAAATGACAAAAATATTGATTTGGTTACAACTTTCACAATTTATAAATACACATTCTTTTGAAATTATTAAATTCTTACTCAATCTACCTTTCATTTAAATTTACTCAAATTAGCAAAATATGTTGATTTAGTTACAACTTTCATAATTTACAAATGGTCAAAAGACCCCTCCAGTCTCTATATTCTTATATTTTATTCAATTTAGTCATTATACTCAAAATCGAAGTAATATAGTTATTTGATTTTAAAAATTATGTCAATTTAATCTCTCCTTCCAATAGCATCCAATTTTATTGTTAAAGGATGACATCAGCAATGCCATGTGACACTATACAATGACATGATAGTGCTGACGTGTCATTGACATACTGACATGTGAGTGTCACGTAACATATCAAAAAAATTTCAAAAAAAAATTCTTTGACGTCATAGGGACTAAATTGAACAAAAATATATAATATAGAGATTAAATTGAATAAAATTGATATGTTAAAAGGCTAAATTAAAAAAATATTTGAAAAGTATAAATATTTAAGTAAATTATTGATATACTTATTAATAAACTAAATATTTAAGTATAAAATATTTATGGTCTTAAAATATATATATATATATATATATTTTCTTGATTGATTATTGAATGTTAGAATATGTAAATTAATTTATCTTTTTTATAAAATTAAATCAACATATTTTACTAATTTGACTTTAGCTCAAGTTATAAACTAAATTAAATAAATTTTAAATTTTCATACTATTATAAATAAAAGAAAAAAAAATTATTTAGTCATTTTATATTCTTTTATTTTAATATAATACAAGTTATTTATCTAAATTTAACTTTAGGTATAATTTTTTAAAAAAATTTTGTTTATAAAAGGAGAATTCAGACTTAATTTTTATATAAAAAATTAATTTACATATTCTATAATCAAATAAGAAAATACTTATAAATATTTTTTAACACCATAAATTTTTAACACTTAAATATTTGACTTAATAATAAGTATATCAATAATTTACTTAAAGATTTATATTTTTTAAAAATTATTTAATTTAGTCTCTTAACATTTTAATTTTTTTCAATTTAGTTATTATACTATATATTTTTGTTCAATTTAATCCCTATGGCGTGATAATTTTTTTTTTAATTTACCACATGATACTAACATGTTAGCATGTCAGTGCCACATCAGCACTACTATGTCATCATATAGTGTCACGTAACATTATCACGTCATCACTTAATGCAACGTGGTATATCTCGTCATCCTCTCAATGTCATATTATTAAAATGTAATACGTCAGTGATGATGTTATTCTTTAATGATAAAATTAAATATCATTAAAAGATTGACTAAATTGACATAATTCTCAAAATCAATGAATTAAATTACTTTAATTTAGATTAAATTGACTAAATTGAATAAAATTAAAGAGTATAAAAATTGAATAGGTCTTTTAACTTATTTTTTTAATAATATGATGGGAGAGTACCTCATGTTAGGTATAAAATATGTTAAAATATTATTCATAACTCATAATTCATAAATTGTGAAATTTTAAGCAGTTATTACAAAGAAAAATGGTTTAATTTGTTGGAGAAACTTTTGCCAATAACATTCAATTGTTCCTATTCTTATTATTTTCTTAAATTGTATTCGGTTCAAGAAATAATCATTTTTTCGTATATCCATTTTCAAAAAGGTTGGAATAGTCATTACCAACTCTATGACTATTTCGAGTTTACAAGAGTAGGCTAAAAAAATGTAAAGTTAAAAAGATAAAGTAAACAAATTAAATTAAAGTTAAAAACCATAGGTTAATCCATTATTGAAAAAAAAAACTTGGAATAATATTTAAAAAAATTTAAATTATTTTGAAATTTTAAATAAAAGTTTTTTCATTAAGTTTAATTAATCTTATATATTTTTATTTTAACTTAATCAAAATATTACTTATCATTTTATATCAAGTGACATTAATATGTCATAATGAATACCAACGTCGATATATTGATGTGATGTAATGAGATGATTATGATATTTTTCAACATTCACGTTAACATCACATGAGTATTAATGATAAGTGATATTTTAATTAATAATAATTAATTAATAATTAATTATAAAATTTTATTTTATTTTAAATAAAAATATAAAAATTTGATTTACTAAAAAAACTTATTAAAAGATTTTTTTTTAACATTATGCTAAAAAAACTAAGCGTTGGGATTAAGCTATATCAAAGGGTAAATTAAGGGAAAAAAATAGAAAGAAAATCAGACGCCATTACGAGTTAAAGCTAGTTGTTTGGTTCCATGATGGGTTCACATGAATCTGAAAGCATTAGAGCACGGCCAACCGGCCACTACGACCATGACAAATGTTATCCGAATGATTAATTATATAATCATGACATTATAGACAGCCACGTAATCAAACGAAAACAAACAAGCAAACATGCCCGTGACGTTAATTTCAAGCCCTGCTGTCGTTGCGTCGTGCGTCATCACACAATCAACAAATTGGAATTAAAATTAAGCGTAAATACGTAAAGCACATTTCCTCGAACTATCATACAAGAGTTTTTGACTTATCCAAAAGGAAGAAAAAGAGAAGAATTTTGATATAACACGTAATTATATAAGATTAGTGGTTACGAAGACTAAGAAAATAAGTAAAACTATAAATTATTGATGACTATGATGAAGCATTTTGAAATGGATCGTACATTTTGGTCCCACATTATCTATATGAACCGTTAAGTTCTTGTTAGCATTGACGGCGTCTACCATGAACATTCATGAACTTGACATTAGGGCGAACCTTATTACTACGTGTTGTGCTATTATAGATTTTGTTCATGTAATGGAATAATTCTATGTAGTTGGTTGGCCTACTCAACAATACTTTTAATCCCTGATTTCCTGTTTCAAGATTAATCAATTTAAAAAAAAATGTTGGGAAAAAATACTTAAATAAAAAAAGAATATATATATATGTATATATACATTTACCATTAACCGATTATTATTATCTAAAAAAATTTTTAATTACTTTTCGTGGTTTTAAACTGAATAAATTTGAACGGGTCAGGGACAGATGGAGGCCCAATAGAGATGAGTTGAGCCAGGCCCAGTGCTTTTATCTTTTTCCTTCTTCTCTGCAGTAAACCCTGGTTCTGAATTAGGGTTTAAGGCTTTTTGTTTTTTTTGGTTTTGATGATTCAAGCTTGAATTGAAAAAAATTTAAAAAAAAAAGAGAGAAAGAAATGGAGGAAGTGAAGAAAAAGAGTGTGCCAATTCTTCCATGGATGAGAAGCCCCATTGATGTGAGTCTCTTTGAAGATTGCCCACTCAGTCTTGTCCCTTGTCTTGACCCCAGGTACTTTCATAGGAAGTTCTGTTTTTTTTTTATTCATCCTTTTAACTGTATTTTTTAATATTCCCTTTTTTCTCACAGCCTCAGCTTGCATTGCAGAATTTTTTGTAGGACCGTTGACAAGTTTACTTAATATTGAAATATTTTTGAAGATTGACGAGTTTGATTATCCGATTTCTTTTGAGTAAGGTTGGAGGTCGCTTTGGAGAAAATGGGTATCTCGTCACTCTTCCCAGTGCAAGTTGCAGTATGGCAAGAGACAATAGGGCCTGGTGCTTTCGAGCGAGATCTCTGCATAAATTCACCAACAGGAAGTGGGAAGACCTTAGCCTATGCTTTGCCCATAGTGCAAATGCTGTCGACTCGTGCTGTTAAATGTTTACGGGCTTTGGTAGTGTTGCCAACACGTGATTTGGCTGTGCAGGTAATTGCCTTTTCTCCTGTTTAACAATTCGCACTTTGTTTGTGCTTTTTTTCTCTGTCAAGCAAATAAGAGGAATAACTGACTTTATTAAGCAACCTGGTGAATTCTGATTTATTCAAGAAACAATTTGTTGAGCTATTCAAAGAGAAAGCAACCTGGTGTTAAAATTAATAAAAAAAAATTCCTCTTATAAATCTCAATATAATTACCTGAAACTGTCCATTATGCTATTTTTTTGGTCATTTGTCTCCTTCTATTTTTAAGGTACTTTGCTATTGTGCCTAACTGTTATGACAGGTTACAATGCTGGTTTTTGGTTCCTTTTGTTCAGGTTAAGGATGTTTTTGCAGCCATTGCACCTGCAGTAGGCTTGTCTGTTGGTTTAGCAGTGGGTCAATCTTCAATTGCTGATGAAATATCGGACCTTATTAAGAGGCCTAAGCTTGAGGCAGGCATCTGTTATGACCCAGAAGATCTTGCATACGAATTGCAAAGTTCTGTGGATATATTGGTGGCAACTCCAGGAAGGCTTATGGACCATATCAACTCCACTAAGGGATTTACGCTTGAGCATCTCCATTATCTTGTAAGTAAGTGGACTGCGTGTATGCATTCTAACCTCTGTTGGGGCCTGACTACTATTAATTTCCAATGATATTTTTAGAATGTTTGAAATTTGAAATTTAATGTTTGTGCTAAAGATTGTTCATGGGATTGAAACATTTTACTGGAAACCTGACTGTCTGAGGGTTTCACTGTGCTTGTCAAGGTTTGGCTAGGAATGTTACAAATCCTATCTTAAATTTTATACTGACATCAATTTAGGTGATATGTTCTGGATAAGTTTTTCTTTTATGCTACAAACACCTGGAACTATTTGTTCACTGATCTGGATTCTAGTTTCTGGACCATGCCTTTGACAGTTTCACAATTTTTTAAAGATATTGAAGAACACACTTGTAACATTGGTATCCTACCTATGCATAGTACTTTATGGTTTAATTAACCTTCTCCTTAACTTTTTCGTTAATTATAAGTGTGACTCCTAATTTGGGGGTCAGATTTAGCTGTTAAAATAATGACTTCTGTTTATGAAGGAAAAAGGAGGCTATTTTATGATTCTTTGGTTTTGAGTCAATTGTTTTTGTGGTTAAACATGGTGCTGATGGATAAATTGTTCCAGGTAGTTGATGAAACAGATCGGCTGCTCAGGGAAGCATACCAGTCTTGGCTACCAACTGTGCTTCAGTTGACTCAATCTAATGATGAAAGCCTCTTTCCTTATGCAGATTCTTTTCTTTCATCTACATTCGGTTCCTTAAAAACCATAAGGAGATTGTAAGTTCTATGCTTGTTATGGTCTTTTTCTTAAGCTATGCTTTGAACTTCAGCAATAAGCATCATTACAAATGGTCTGAAGTCTGAACTTAGTTTCACTTTTGATAATCAGTTCCTATCTATCAGAAATACATTTTCGCACAGACACATTTACATGCATATGGCATGTGTACATAGGCGTGCAAGTGCGCGTGCACGTGTGTATTTGCTGGAACTAGCTTTCCTGCAAGGTGGAATGTTTTTAAGATAGTCTTATGCTTTTAGGCATGTTTGTATTAGCTTTTTCCTTCTTTAAAAAGTTTTGCTTTCTCCTATTTGAGGAGTGATTTTCCATTTTTTCTTTAAAAGATGTAGCTCTAAGCAAAAGCAAAATGACAAATAGCATGTTGTGATATCTAGTCATCATTTTTTTTTCTTTAATTATATATAATATTTAAAAAATACTAAGTAAAACTGCTTAAAGTAGCTTTAAAAAAAAACTGCTTAAAATAGTTTACTCTCTGGATATTGATATTATAACTGCTATAAATGCTTGAAACCACCTCCACTGGTATCTCTGGGACTGTTGGGAATGGTAACTGAGTTCCTTGACAATTATTGACAGTTTTCTGACCCTTAAATTTGGGATATTTTCTCAAGTTATTTGTTTCTGTTTGAAAGAGTAAGAGAACCATATTTTATGAAATCCAGCATCATCATGATATCATTACATATTTGATGCAGTGGCGTCGAAAGGGGGTTCAAGGGTAAATCTTACCCTAGGCTTGTGAAGATGGTTTTATCTGCCACATTAACACAAGATCCAAGCAAGCTTGCTCAGCTTAGTCTGCACCACCCTTTGCTGATGACAACAGGGAAAAGGCGTTACCAGCTCCCTGAAAAATTGGAATCGTACAAACTTGTATGCTACATTAACCCTTCTGGTGAATATATGTACTTTGGTCTTTGTGAGTCTGTTGGTATTTCAACCTCTTGAGCACCAATGTTCACAAGCTTCCTTCATTATGTTCATATTTATTTAAAAATATGGGGTTTTAAGTTACTTTCAACAAAAAAGTTGAGGGTCTTAATATTTTCTTTTGTCCAAAAGCTCACTTAAAGTTCTCCATCGGTTTTGTTGTCAAATGTCAGGACATTATTTCATGTTTTAGCAGTTTATGTAAAATCAGATTGGACTTTTTCTCCTTGTGAATTTTCAAATACTATACATGTACACAGAATCATAGAACACTCGAAATATTTTGAAATTAAGAGGCCTTGTTGGCATAAGTGATAACTATACTGCATGAATCTTGAAAGGAAAATTTCAATCGATTCAATAATGTCAAATCCCATTCTGGAGCTAATGTCGAAGCTTGTGAATTTAGTTTCTAATGCACTAGATGCTTTCTTTTTTCTTTTTTATTGTGTTAAATTTCTATATATATATATTCTACAGATATGTGACTCAAACGTAAGGCCTCTGTATTTGGTTGCCCTTCTACAAGAATTAGGAGAAGAGAAGTGCATTGTTTTCACCTCATCCACCGAGTCAACTCATCGCCTTTGTACGTTGCTAAACCTTTTTGGTGATTTAAGTATAAAAATTAAAGAGTATTCAGGCCTTCAGCGTCAATCTGTAAGAAGGTAATGCCTGGATTATTTTCACCCAATTTATGTTCATGCTCAGCACTGGCTTCTATTTCTCATCTTCATAAATAAACAATTTTCTCTGCTTGAATGAGCCTTTTGCAGCCCATTGACAATTCTTCTTTGAAGGCATTTGAGTATTGTTTTACGAAACTGAACAATTTTGTGTCATCTTAAGTGCTAAAGAACTACAATTGATTGAGTTCACTAATGTAATTCTTGTAAAAATTCACAGTAATCTTTCTGCTGGTTTTAGTGCTAGTTTAACCTTTGATTGAATGGGAAAATTTTTGTTAATCTTTCTTATTGAGCTTCTTGATTTTAGTTGAATATCAAATGGATCAAATGATATAACAAAGGAGGATAAAATGATGGAAACTGAACGGAACAAAAGGACAGGTCTTTGGGATAGAACAGAGATGGTAAGGAAATGAGAACTAACTCTGTCTTTCTTTATTTGCTTGAGAGGCAGAAAAAGAATATGATAGAAGCAATGGTGTAATGTATATCAGTATACATTCGCTCCTCTGAAAAACTTCCTTTCCCCTTTATTGTTTGACAATTTTCTGACTAACGGTTTTGGTGGATTCATAAAGAACATTGATCCTCACAAATTGCTTTCCCCCCATGATTTTTAGCGAAACAAGAAATGGTTATCCCTGTATCCTTTTTTCTGCATTTTTCCTTTTCTGGCTACCACATCTGCTGAAAATTTGTAGTGTTTTATATTTGAACTCTATTTCCTTATTGATAAAACTGACTATAATTTCTATGAGTTGATTGTAAATATTCTTCATGACTTTTAATGAAATGAAACTTTGTGCTGCAGCAAGACATTGAAGGCATTCCGGGAAGGGAAGGTGCAAGTACTTGTATCCTCTGATGCAATGACTCGTGGAATGGATGTTGAAGGGGTGAGAAATGTCATTAATTATGATATGCCTCCATATATAAAGACCTATATTCATCGAGCTGGTCGGACTGCTAGAGCAGGTCAAGCTGGGCGTTGCTTCACATTGCTCCATAAACATGAGGTATGTGAACATATCGATTGCTTCCAACCATGAACATCATATGTCAAGGTGCGGATAGAATTTTTGTTCTATCCTTGTTTTTATTATAAATTTTTTGGTCCCTATTCAGTAAGACAAATATTTATACAATTTGAAACATGTAAGACATATAGTCTTCATTTTCTTAGTATAAAAGTTATCCTGTGACATGGTTGTGGACTTTGTTTTATTCTTTTACTTGTTTCAGGTAAAACGTTTCAAGAAGATGTTAGGGAAAGCAGACAATGACTCCGTTCCTCATTACTCTGTTCCTTCTAGTTCAATTGAGTCACTGCATGCTGCATATAGCTCTGGTAACTTCTTAGCTCTACTTATCCACGGCCAAGCCGATAATAATATTCTGCAATTGTTCAGACTCATATGAGATCTTTGGATTAATCCCACACAGTTGCTAGCCTCCTTTTTCCAATCATTTGCCTCATTAATCCTCCTTTTGTTTTGGGTTGGGGAGGGGGGAGGGATATCTTGGGACCAACTCTTCAGAGGTTAGGTATGGCTTAATGTTCCAAAAGTTAATGAATTTTTTGATCCAGATTATTTGATTGGCTGTTTACACGTTTCTCTCCTTGTATATTTTCCAGTGCTGTTTCACTTGTTACAGATGGAAGGGGGTGAAGGAGAAATTATAGCAAATTTGTTTCTTATCTTGATCAAATGCAAAAATGATTTCAAGTATGAACTGTCTTATAGAAGCTTTAGCTTTCCATTTTAGTGAAAGGATATACTGTTGGCCAGACAATACACCTAGTTATCCTGATGTAGTCAAAAGATTTAGGGCAATTAGACTTAATTAGGCTAGAATAGGGTTGATTGTGTTGGAACAATAGAAAGATAATTAGGTTTTTTAAAAGAAACCTCTTGAATAAATATTCAAAATAACAAAAGATGATAATAAAATCTTCTATCTAAGATCACCTATTTATAATAGCTAAGATAAATCCCAATCAAATAGTAATCCTAATCCTAAATAAAGACTTAAAGTACTAAAATTCTAATAAAGATAGGAAAAAGAATTTCAAACTAAATAAAATTAAGAAAATAAAATCCTAAGCTAACGAAAATACTAAATAAAATAAAATTCTTGATGCGCCTGCATCAGTCCCCTCGGTTTAGAAAAACTCGGTTCCGACGAGTAGACCTTAATATTCTTCTCATAGCTGTCTGGATTCACTTGTTTCAACTTCTCTTCATTATTACCTTTAGCTTCAAAATTTTCAGCAGATAAATACTCAACAATTTTGCTGCTTGTGGGGCTTAGAGTTGCCAATTGTTTAGTCTCTTCTTTAAGAGGATATAAAG
>NW_018397267.1:4054441-4114025 GCF_002168275.2 Theobroma umbraticum | reverse complement strand
TTGAAATAATATTTTCCATGCTTCCTCCGTCAATGACAAGATCACATACTTTACCTTCACAAATAGCTCGGATGCAAAAAATACTTCACCTCCTCCAATCTTCTGCTTCCTCATTTACTGTTGTTGTCATCACTCTTCGTACCACTAATGACTCACCTTGTGCAGGATACTAATCAATTTCTTGTATTTTTTCATCATATTTATCATAAATGGGTTCTAATTCCTCCCTAAATTCAGCTAAGTTCACCCTTCTTTTTAGGCAAGTAAAAGAAGTGTGTCCCTTCTCCCCCCAAGTAAAACATCGAATATGGGAATTGCTGCCTCCTTTATTTGTAGAAGAACCAAAATTGTTTTGTCCACCATAAGGTATTATACTCTTGCCTTATCGTTCCTTTCAACATTGGTTGCACCCCCATTAGTTTTATTGGTTGTGATAGCTTCTCGATAATTTTGTGGGGATGTTTGGTAACCCTGTCGAGCTCCAGAATCGTTTTGCCAATTGGTGTCGTATAAGGGCTTTCTAGTACCATAGCGTAAAACTCGTTTTTACGCTGATAGAGCATATTGATGAGCATCTTCAATGTTGTATAAACGAACTACTCCCATCTCGTCTCTAATAGAATGATTCAAAAACCAGCAAGATAACGAGAAGCAATTTGTTCATTACTCTCAGCTAACCCAACCCGAATTGATAGGTTATTAAACTCCGATGTATACTCTTCAACTGTCATGTTATTTTGCTTCAAACAATGAAACCTTTCATATAATTCTATAGTATAATCAGTAGGTAAAAATTGCTTTCGTAATTTACTTTTCATGTGATCCCAAATGCTGATTTTAAGCTTCCCTTATCGTGCACGTATCTTCCACCATTGAAGTGCAGTACCCAAATTCATCATCATCCTCAAGATCTTGAATCTCAAGGGGGTTGTGGTCACCTTCCGGATTCTCCATTCGGGCTTCCATTGGTTCCTGACGCTGCAAGGCTTGCACAGCCTGGGTCAAGTCATCAATCATTCTCTGCATCTCTGCCAACTTAGCTTGTTGGGGTTGATTGCCTCTAATTCGCCAACCATAGTTTCCTATCTAAGAAAATAGTAGGATCGTTTGCTCCGATACCACTTGATGTAGTCAAAAGATTTAAGGCAATTAGACTCAATTAGGCTAGAATAGGGTTGATTGTGTTGGAACAATAGAAAGATAATTAGGTTTTTTAAAAGAAATCTCTTGAATAAATATTCAAAATAACAAAAGATGATAATAAAGTCTTCTATCTAAGATCACCTATTTATAATAGTTAAGATAAATCCTAATCAAATAGTAATCCTAATCCTAAATAAAGACTTAAAGTATTAAAATTCTAATAAAGATAGGAAAAAGAACTTCAAACTAAATAAAATAAAGAAAATAAAATCCTAAGCTAACGAAAATACTAAATAAAATAAAATTCTTGATGCGCCTGCATCATATCCCCTTTTGCACAATAGAAATTTGAAATAGGGTTACTGAAGCTTTTCATTGTTTTTAATGCATCAGCCCTAGGAAAACTGAAAGAGACAGTTGAATCAGAAGCATCTAGGAAGAGGAAAATTGGTTCCAAGTTTTCAAGACTGAGCAAGAGCAAAAAACCAGACCATCAGAAGGGCTGATCTATTGCTGCTGAGGCAAGAAGTTCTTGTACACCATAGTTCAATTTTCTAGATGGAAAGGGGCATTGCTTGACATGAAGCCAAAATGTCATGTTCCCATGCTCGAGTGCTAGGGCATCTTACTGATAACTTTTGCTGATAAGCTCAGATTACTTTTTCCAAGACCTTAGTTTGGTGTATGGAAGCTGGGTGATACTTTTGCATACCAAAAGCTGAAAGCGGAACTATTACACAGATCTAAATCTGGTGCAAAAAGGATGAAATTTTGAGGGCTCAGGGAAGTTCATGCTGCTAACAAAGTTCAGTCATACTCATGCAGTTATATGGAATACTGTTATACTGAATTGTATTTCAACTCATAGTCACGGAATAGACTGAAACCATGAGATAACTCCAGTACAGATATTCTAGAGTTATGATCATGGATTGTATTGAGAACATGCTGAAGAAGTCGAAACTAATTCATCCTGTCTTAGTTAAAACATGCTTTTTCAATTCATATAATGCAATCATTAGAATGTAGAATACTGGTTACATGTTTAGAGTCATCCATGTCAGGTGGTGCTTGGTTAGATTCCCCGTATCTTAAGGAACCTGTATATTTATGCCTTGGGTTTGGGACCTTCTCTGAAATCATACAAAGAAGTCCATCAGGACATGAACTGCCTGTGTGCATGCACGAAATTACTGTTCACCGAGCTGGTTCTTCATATCTCAAGGATTATGATTTCGGTTCCAGGCTTGATGCCTTCTTAGCTGGTTCCACCGGTGGATATGGAAACCTTTTATTGAATTGATAGGCATTAAGAATTCAGGACAACTGAATCTGCACAACTCACTGGTTCCAGATGATAAAGTCTAGTATCGAGGCTAATGTATTAACTTGATGTTTTTATCCATGCAAATGCACAACTCACTGGTTCCAGCTGATAAAGTCTAGTATCGAGGCTAATGTATCAACTTGATGTTTTTATTCATGAAAATGTCCAACTCTTTACAACTTGAAACGCTCTAGTCAACACAGCCCATCATAACATTGGTTACATTACCAAGTACGTACAGGTGGACCTACAAAAGTCTCAGCAAAGTCTTGGTCATTAAGGCCAATCCCCCGGACTCTGTTAGTTGAACAAAGGAAAAAACAAAGAAAACTGGAGAACATCGATGCATCTTCAATAAACCAAAAGCAAGCCATTCTAGTCGGTGAAAATTGAAAAACTCGACATTCCTTTGAGAAAATACTTGGAGTTTGCCGTCACAGCAGTGGCGGAAGAGGAAGCAGCAGCAGCAGCCATAGCACCCACAGGGACTGAGGTTGGTGAGCTCCTGGAAGTAGGAGAAAGAGAATCATTGTTACTACCATCTCTATCCTCTTCACTGATGGTGTCCAACATCTTTCGTGTTCTGTGCCTCATGACAGTAACAAACTTAGGTGGAGCAACCTCCATAACGAACCTCGTGAGACGCGAATTGGCCATGTCTAGTAGCTCAGGAAGAAGGAGAAGGCTGAAGCATGGAAACCCCAAAGAGGGAGCGCGCAGGAGTCAATGGGGGAAACACCTTCGGCATTGGATGTGCAGGAGCTCAAAGGCACGGGTGAGATTTATAAAAGCATGGTCAGGCTTAAATTGAGTCAGTGGTCCTATTCAATGGCTCTAGATCAAATTTAACTCCTAGTGCCGCCACTTACTATTGATATTAATGTGCAAAAAGTCTGATGGTTGACGTTTCCAATACAAGCTCCAAGAGATAACTACAGTGTGGGACATTTCCCCTTTATGTGTCAAAGCCTGGATGGAAAACTGAGATTATCTCTACGGATATGGAATTTGTTCGGATCGACAGCTTCCAAAGTTACACTTTTCTGAGCTCAACCGGCACCAACCGGCAGTGTGCCATCTGTCAGTTGATTTTTGGCCATTGAACATGGATGGACAGGTCCTAATTTGGCCCCTTCCATATGTGGGGTGAAGAAAGAAGGCCGGGCAAACTGGTTTTCTGAGGTTCATATAGACAAATGAAATTTCTTGAAAATCTTTGCATGGCTGTTCAAGGAAAGGTCCATTATGGTTGGCTGGAAACTCATTGGCATGCATCATTGAAGAGATCTCGATCATATATTTTGCGTTACGTGTATGTTTCTCTATACGCAAAAAAAACACTTAATTCTTCAATCCTAGTTCTATTACTTAATTTTCAAGACAGACCCATATTTTATATATATATGAGATTGATGGTACAAGAAATGAAGAGGAAGAAGGAATAAGAAGCAACATTAAGAAAAATCCAATACACTGCATGTTTAAACCACAAAATCCTATTTAAAACCTAACTAGGGACAATAATAAGTACTTTATAATCAAGTAGGTCATTTTATTTGATCTATTAAATAGAATTAGAGTATTCTATAATTAGATTCAAGTAGACTTTGGATAGTAAAATTATTATTCGTCATAGGTTCGAATAATGATCATATGATACTTACTGTTTAAATTTGATTATAAATAATATTTTTTAATATTAAATTTTAGTTTTATTTATTTTTTTGTTTATAAAATTACTTAAAATTAATATAATATGTATTAAAAATTGATTCAGTGTTCTACAAATGATTCTAAACTTTAATTGACTAATTTAATTTGAGTTAACAATATAAATAAATTATTTTAAAATAATTTCTTATTTTTAATTTGGATTCAAGTTCCAGTATTATATGTTTATTTAAATTTTAATTGGATTGAATATTTTAACATTAACGGTTAGATGCATGTGAACTCAGAAATTGAATATATTTTGTTAAATAAATAAAACAGTCAATGTCACCGTATTCCAGGGGTGTTTTTGGTAAAGAAAATAAAATAAAAAATAGGCAAAAAAGTATGTATGGTGAGCTATAGAGATCCCAAAATCTCCACCGTCGGATATAAAATGTTGAGAATGTATTTGGGCCCATCTCGAATTAGGATTTGATTGTTTCAAGTATTGGCCCAATTTCAAGGATAACTTGTTCTTAAGAACCCAATGGCCCATCATCACTCCCTTCCTCTAAAGTCTAAAACCCTAAAACCCTAAAATTTGACCATTTGTCCTTCTCTCTGCTTCTTTGCTTCTCCAAGCCCCGGTAGAGAAGGTGCGGCTCTCATCACAAATTCACGATTTTCTTCTTCTGCTTGGTTTTTTCTTTCTGGGTTTCTTTTAATTGTATTGAAGTTCTAATCTTTCTCGCTTTTTACAGTTGCTATTCCTTTTCTTTGGATAAGATGTATCTCCAGTTCTACATAAATGAGAATGGTGACAAAGTTTACACCACTAAGGTAGAAACCCATCTTATTTATTGATAATTAGTTAAAACTACAAATCATCTCAGGTTTCTGTTAGTTCCATAAGTTTTATGTTTTGTTTAAGGTGATTGAGACAGTGAAAAGGACAACCTTGTATGCAATGAAACTAAAACCTACTGCACACTGTGGAACTTATAACCCTTTTTTGTTTTTTCTTTTTAAAATTTCAAAGCTGAGTTTTAAGCTTAGGTTGCTCCAAAACTTTGTGCTATAGCTGAGTTTCTTTCTTTGGAATGTCAACAGCTTTATGTTCTTGGTAGGATTTTTTTTGGTCCTCATAATTGAGGGAGTTGATGGCTGATTAACTTGTACTATCCTGAGAAATGCATTTAATTGTGAGAGTTGAGACTAGGATTAGATTTTAATCTCTTTCCTGCAGTCAAGCCATACTGGCTTTCATCTTATTTTAACTCGTTCTAGCAATTTTTTAGGTTTCTAATTTATGTGTAATCAATATTTTTGTTGCTTTTTTTCTTTCCATATTTACATTTGTATGGATTTTGTGTGCAGAAAGAATCACCAGTAGGGATGCCTACTCAGTCTGCTCATCCAGGTAATACGGCCTGATGCATTTAGATCATTTCTGGCATACTCTGATTAGCACTTTCATAGCTTTTTGGCCATTTGTGTTTATCTTGATGGACTTCCTGATTGAGTGTCCTTTTTTTAAGAATTTCTTGCACATTTTATGTTTGACCTGGTCTTTATTGTGGCAACTGAAGAAATTCATATGGCTACTTACCTATGTAAATTCCTTCTGTAAGCTGCTTTCATAGGAACTTTGCTTTGTTTGTTTTGATGTGTAAAATCAATAGAATAAGTTCATTTTGGTGGATAATTAGTGGTGTTCTGACTACATGGTCATTTGCTATCTGTTGCTCAGTCTTCATTTGATTGACAAGTGGGTACTATACTGTGTAATCTATGGCACTCAACTGTAATGAATGATAACATTTGCTTCAGTACATGTTAGGCTGTTGTAGGATTTATTTTCTTTTTTTGTCAAATTTTTTAATAGAATCAAGACAGTTTTTGGGAAAGTTGCATGGGAATGTTATTGAAAGGTTTTTGTTATGGTTTCTAATGAAAATTATTTTTTCCCTTTTACTAAAATTCATGCAGCACGTTTCTCCCCTGATGACAAATATTCGAGACAAAGAGTTCTTTTGAAGAAACGATTTGGTTTGTTGCCAACCCAGCAGCCACCTCCAAAGTATTGAATTGATTAGATATATCAAGCTGTACTTTTCTGAAGCTTTGTTTCTAGAGTACCAATGAATGCCTTTGGCTGTATAATGCAGTTTCTCTTTGCTTTAGGATGCTTATTTAAAACTATACACAGTTTAATGTGTGCTTGTAAGGACACATCTCAAGTATATGAATGCAAGTAGTACGATTTGTGTCAAGATTGTTGTTTTACATTTGTTGACTCAGTGATTTATGCCAGTTTGGTTTGGTGCATCCATACATCTTTTGGACAGGCAGTCTCACTGAAATTGCTTTGTAAGTTGTGTCTTAAATCTTAAATTTAGCTAAGAGAAGTGCTTTGAGCCATGGGAGTGATGATTCGATTAAGTTGCACTTATCATGGCCCCTACTCGAGGTCTCGAAACCACGACGTGTGACATATAGTGTAACTCGGTTTGTTACTAGAATGTTACTTTGTTCCTTACTCTGTATGAAGGAAAAAACTAATGGTAACTAGGAGGTTCGAAATTAAAAGAATTTCGTTCTTAGTTTTAGGGATGATATCTTATTTAGTTATTATACGTTAGGAAAATATTTAATGTGAGACATATATTAACAAAAATTCATTGTGTTGCTCGAATATCTATTACATTTATCAATTTGTCTCACCTCAATGGGTCACTTAAATAGAAATGTTTCACCTGGTTTAATCAAAAATGAAAAAAAGTTCTTATTTGATTTGGTATTATTTTTGGGTTAGACAAAGATGTGTTTTCAATTTCTTCTTAAAGGGTAGACTTTCAATAAACGTTCTCTAGCAATAATCCGTACAAAGTAATTTGATTCTATCTCCATTCTGGTAAAGATATATCGAGAAAAATGACTTTAAGGTACTTTCCTCATGGTTTGGGGTCCAACTCCATAGTCTCATCATCTCATAGAAAACTTGGAGGTTGAAGAATTCTCAAGCGAAACCTGATTGCAGATGGAGCTCTTCTCTTGATCTGCTGCTGCTTCTCAAATTACTGCAGCCATCGCTGTCTTGTGCCACATGCGCCGTATCTCTCAGGGCAACAACTGAAAGCAAAACGCCTAATACATCCGTTTCAGCATTCTCCAAATACGGACCTTTGCAATTAATCTTGACCCGTACTAAAAAGGCGAAAAAGGGCTGCAACCTGTCAGGGCAAATGCAGCCGGCCGCCCTATCATCAATGATCGAACTTGAAAAAAAAAATCGTGAAAAATAATTTTTTTATAAACTTAATTAAAAAAGATCATTTATTATAATTTGAATTATTTTTAATTAACTTTGGATGTAATTTGATAATAATATTTTTAAATAATTTTAAATAAATTAAAATAGTTTTGATTTTCTCTATCTCTCCATGCAGATAAAAATTTCAAAATTAAATTTTAATTTTTATCTTTTGCTAAATACTGTTTATCTCATCATCCAGCTATTTCTTACTGTTCAAAAAAGTAGTTTGTTATCTTAAAAAGTAAAAATGACATTAAACTCTTTGTTATTTTATTTTATTTTTTTAAATAGTGGATCTTAGGTTATTAAGGGTAGTTAGCATGATGAATATGGTAATTAAATGTTTTTTAATGATAACTTGTTTCAAAACGTGTACTAGGGCTTAGAAGAAGGAATAGTTACAGTATGTTTGATGGATTTTATAGTGGTTCATAATTTTATTGTGTCTAAGATGATGATTGTTAAGCATGTTTGTTGAGAATTTTGTTTCTTTTTATGAGATTTTGTATTGAAATTGTTCAAAAAATATTTTATAAAAAGAGTATATTTTGTTTTGCTTTGGAGGGTTATGAAATTTTGTAATATCTCTTTTATGAAATGCACAATTTCATGGCTTAGCAAAAAAAAAAATTGTTTTATGTTATTGGGTTTATTGGTTTATTCACAGAACTCCAAAAATGAGGAGTTGAAATTGATTAAACATATTTGTAACACCGTATGATTTTGGCAACTTAAACTTAGTTGCGAGAAGGCAAATCAATTAGTTATTAGATATTACATTACTGGTTTTTAAGTATTGTGGCACTAGTTTTTAAGTATTACGAGAATAATTTTTAGGCATTATGTGACTTAATCATTGCGTGAGTGGTTTTAGACATTGTGTAACTGATTTTTAGGCATTATGTGACTGATTTTTAGACAATATCTAAGTCACACGATGCCTTATTAATTAGTCACGCAATACTTCACTAATTAGTTACGCAATACCTATCAACCATTCACGCAATGCCATATCAACCAGTCATGCAATACCTAAAAACTAGTCACGTAATGCTTGAAGATTAATAACGTAATACTTAAAAACTAGTCATATAATATCCAAAAATTGATTACACAATGCTAAAAAACCACCCAAATTACTTAATTCCATTTAATGATACACCATATTTCACTTAACATAATTAACGAATATACCTACTTGATGAAAAATGTTCAAAATACTCAAAAGTTTTTCTTTATGTATAAAAAAAAACTTCAAAATGCTTAAAAACATTCAAAATGCTCAAAGATTTTTTTTTATGTATCAAAAATTACTCTAAAATACTCAAAATGTTTAAATGTTTTTTTTCTGATAAAGAATACTTTAGAGATGAATAGTATCATGAGGAAAGCTCAAAGATATGAGTCGGTTTAAAACACGGACCTACTCATATGAACTGATTTCATTAGGTATGATTTTATCTAAAATTAATTTATCTTAACTAAAAATAATAAAAATTTTAAAGAGATTTATTTTCAAAAATATCTTATATATGAGAAGAACATCTTGAAAAAAATGAGTTTTGAATAGAAAGAGACCTTGAAAATATGACTCCGAGTTCTGAATTCAGGACCCAAAGCAACAAAACAGTACAGCCAACTTCTCTTGACCCATTAATTTGCGTCAATAGAGTGACACGCCTAAAGCTTTATCTTCTGATGTTTATCTAGGCACCGTAAAACCCAAACCGTACAAAGCAACGAAAATATAGAACATTAACTCAGTTTCAAAGCCATTCCTTCTTACAAGTGAATTTTCTTGTGGTCCAAACAGTTCACGTGCATTGAACCAAAAAGCCAGTTGTTTTGGTACTAGGTGATAATGAGGACTCAATATTGCAACTACGGAATGACGTTACATTACAATCATTCAAATTATGGCATAAATTTGAATGGTTTTGGTTGAGAAAATGCCATCCGTTACTAAAGTGTGTCTAAAGCATTGGCAAGTTAGCCTTTTATTCATGCCATGAACAGTCCCTTCGCTTTTCTAGCTAGCAGTTAAAGGTCCACATCTTAGGTCTGGTTGGAATTACTTTTAGTTGAAATCTTCTGGAGTGTCTTAATTAATTTCTTACTTTGGTTCTTCTTTATGTGCTTGGTTTAGTTCTTTCACATGGAGCATCGGCCGGGATTGATGCGTGATATACATTAGGACAGCAAGAATGGAAAGCGACTGTGCTGTGTGCTATGAATGAGTATAGGTTTAAAGCCTTAAAGGGCAAACACATCTCCCTATACTTGCAGGGTTTTTCTTTTCTCAGGGCAAGGAAAAGAAAAAGGATAAATCTTAGAAGTCATCGGCACTTCAAGTCTCACTTATATGATTTTTTTCCCTTAATTTTATGTTGAATTTTTTCTTGCTATTTAGGATTAAACTGACAAAATTTGATATTGACCAATAGTATAATGAAAAATTTGACCTTAATTTCTTAATTTATATATATAAATATATAATTTATACCATAGGTATTAAGGGTGGTTTGATCATGTGATCACAAATAAGAAAAACTAATAGTATTTAGTGTCACTCATTATTGAAATGATCATATTATTTAATTGAGTAAATCACGAAGAAACAACTAGTATAAACTTTGTCATAAAGTGTATGCCATTCGTCACTTGGCACACACACTCACAAAGAGCCCCATCAAGCCTAGTATTTCATGTGGAGGAAAAATGGTCCTAACTAGGTGCACATGACGATGGTAATGAGTGAGGACAACGATTAGGATGATGATGTTGATCATCATGCTCTGTTCATGAGGTAATGAAGATGGCGACAAGAGTAGCCTTTTCAGTCTTCTAATAAGGTTCATCTCCAACTTTTCTAGTTTTGTCTTCCTTTTAACACTTTTGTTTGACTCAAGGAGAAGGACCGGCTGTGGGTTTTCCTTCATTTGGCTCGATCAATTATGGGCGAGATGATCGGAACGAGATAATAAAAGAAAATGGAAATGTGCAAGTTGTGCGGCAAATTTTTGAAGATCGAATTGCTGGGATGGATATGACATTGTATGGTTCAAAGAGTTCTCAGTTCATGGCCCTGTATGTTTAAGACTCATGGAGGTACTACATAGAAAGCATAAATGGAGTTCAACCGTGTGACTGAAGAAAAAAATTGTTTTAAGAGGATGTAATAATATCATTGCTCATGCAAAGGTTCTGTCTAAATTCTAAACTTCTCGTTTCTTCGAACGTAAAGGATATGTTCTCCGTTATTTGCCTCCAAAATTCAACATGTGAATTACGGCTTAGTTCAGTGATCAGTTTTTAAAAAAAAATTGTAATGCTAACAGAAAATGAGAGAAGGGCGTAAGCCAGAAATGGGAGGACAAACACATACGTAAAAGAGAGAAGGAAAAACACATGAGAATTAAACGTAAATTACAAGGAAAAACAAACTGGATTCAATTCCTATTCAATCATGAAGGAGAGGTTGGTGTATGATGTTGAAGACGTGAACACATGTAAAAGATGATCACAATGAGTGGCCATTCAATTAATCTGCAGAAAGGTTTTTTGCTGCTAAACATATACGAGTAAGCTCACGATCATGGAGGAGAAATTTAATTCGTTAAAAGCATTGATCATGTGGTGCATCACTCTTTTACTGGGTTCCAATAGCAGAATGGGGAGAAAGAAGAAACAAAACCTGGGCTCCACAACCTCCTCATCTCAGCCATGGACAACACACCATCAAGGCTAAGGCTGCTGCATTGCAATTGCATGTTTCACTTTGAAAACGCGTGACAGGCATCACATGCACCGTGTCTATCAGGGCAAACAATGAAAGCAAAACGCCAAATATATTCAAAGGCAAAACAATCTTGAAGAATCGAAATGACGATTTGAAATTCTGGGTTGATCCCCCCTTGATGGGGAGGGGGCGGCCTTAGCGTCAATGGGGACGAAACAGAAGGTTGCAATCAGTCAGGAAGAGAGGGAAGCCGCCCTCAAGAATTTGACAAAGACCTATTGCCAAATCCAAAGAAATGTCACTGAAAAAAGCGCATACCGCCAAATCCTGCATTTAATTCAGAAAGCAAACTACTCCTTTTTCTTTTTAGTTGCCGACGCTTTTTGCAGATCGACCGTTGATTATGTTTCTAACACTTGCCAATGCCTTTTAATCTAAGGCATACCAAATGGAGTAGAAGTGTGGAAGTCAGTCTTCTTTATCCAATATTAATTCTAACCAAAACCATGAAAGCACGGGGAATGTTTCTTTGATTTAGGTCCTGTAATCATTGGAGTTTGTCACCTAGCTACTTGCTTTCATTCCTTAAAGAAGAGGATTATCCATAAAATAAGAACATTGGGGTTTTATTTAGCATTCTAGTTTATGAAATTGTTGACAAAGTATGGTTTGATGTGTGAATCTTATACTTGAGTGTGCCAGTTGTGTATATCTTTGTTTTCCTTTTCATCACTTGGTCAAAACAGGGATCCAATTTTTTCTAAGTAAAGTGATATTCCTGATCGAGTTTGACCTCTTTCTCTATTTTCATGTTCCATTTTCTCTAAGCTGATATTCTTACCCCTTCTCTACACATTTCTGATTAACTATAACCACATTCTTTGCATCTATAAAGATTGTTGGACTTAACTTGAATAGGTAAGTAAGGACACCCAAAGCTTTAGCCCTTTTCATACTAGGAAAATACTGACATTTCAAGAAGTTTCATTTTCCTTCTCGAAAAAAAGTTACAAGAATCCACACTTATCGTTGTCTTTGTCAGGCTGCATGAAAACCCAAAGACCACAAGCCAAGCTCTAATTGTATTGGTAGAAATGAAAAATGGAGGAAGAACAATACAAATTACGCCATTACATTAATGGCTCCATTGCAAACCAGCTAACTCGTAAAAGCCACCGCCTCTCAAATTTTCAATGGCATTAATGTAGTTATCCGAAAATCCAGGGGCACTGTAACCATTACTACTTCTATATAAATCAATCGTAGAGTGCCACATCTGTTGACATCACCTCTCATCCAAAAAAGTTCATTCGGAAAGCCTCCATACAAAAAAGTTTCCCATGGCTGATATCTTTTCAGTAACCACTCTCCAAGAAACACTCTGCCCTCCCAAGGCTGAGAGTCCAGTAGTCACTCCGCCCCTCACTCCCTTCTCTGCCGTCGTGCCTGCTCGTTTTACCGTGGCCAGGCTCAATATCCAAATAACATTGGCAACCATTCATGAAGAAGAAAATGAAGAGGAAAGCATGGAGGTGTCACAGAATTCACCGACACCTTTTTTATCCACTTGTTGCTTAGAAGTGAAGAAGCCCCTACCGTCATATAGTCACAATTGCAAGTGTGCTTAGAGATGTTCATAACTTGAACAAACATCTGATGTAATCCATGAATGTTTTTTTTTTAATCTTAAATCATGGTTTATTTTGTTGAGGAGAAATTTTTGTAACATATACTTGTCAGAAGTTAGGAGACTCTTGCTGTTCAGCCAACAAGCTTTATCAATCGTTGGCTCCTTATATGTCTAAGCATGTGGGCAAACCAAGTATTAATAAGTAAATAATGGATTGTAATTGACTCTTCTTGTTCGAAGAATTTTCTGTCTCTTCTATCTTTTTATAACCATGCTTTGCTCGTGGTCATGGAACATTATCACTGGCATTTGAATAAAGTTTAGTCCTGCTGCATGTGCTCCGCTGCAGCATGAGGAGAAAGTTTCTTTTGTCCACGCCCTGGAGGAATCCTTCAAACCTTGTCTTTTCTTTTGTGAAGCAGTGTGTTATTGAGGGGTACCAATCTTCTAATCCATAGACTTCTCTGGTTATGTACGTAGGAGCACTCAGCAGCTTGCAACGTAACATATTACTTAGTGCAAGAAGGAGGGAAATTATAGAAAGTGAAATCAGGTTTGCAGTAGGCCATGTTCATGAAGATTGGCAAAGCGCCTAAATCTACCATAGCCATTGGGGATCAGCTGATGCAGTCGAGATAAAGCTTGACAGTTTAGAAGATGAACCCGCCAACAGAATATTGTGTCAGCACTGGGGACCAAATGAAGTGATTTTACCTAATTGATTGTAACAGCAGTTAATTTGGCCGTCAGTAACTTGTTCATTATCCTTAACCTTTTTGCTGCTAGATTATCCTGATTTGTTTGGATATATAGAAATTTCCATTATCCAAAAGAAAAAGAAAAAATCATTACCAGTGAAGTCCCCATGTCAGAAATGTAAGACCATCATCATCAGTTCAATAACTATCTGAGCACGAAGTCAAAAGCCTATAAGACTTAAGTTATGTCACACTGAAAAATGGGTTATTTTGATCTTTTAAGCAAATAAGGAATGTTGTAGTATTTTTCCAAGTTCTGCTTGTAATGAAAAATTGAATTCAGGACATGTTAATTTTTACCCCTTGAAGTTAATCTTAAACCAATGTGTTTTGAGTTTGACAAAATAACACCTAATCTGCACTCCCTTGGCCTTAGCTTCAAAAGGAAAAAGCCTCGTCAGACTAAAGTTACCCCTGATGCAATCCGATGTCTGCAACTATTATCTTCGATCCCTGTCTCATGGCATTTTGGGTAGTTTCTTTTGTGCACATTTAACTTAAAGACACCTGTTAAGTTACATATTGAAAATTAAGTTTCCACTTCTTCTTCACTCTTGTAAAATTTTTCCAAGAAATACGTTACCCAGGAATGCAGCGTGATGTGGAAGTCTGTCTTAAGAAATATCTTGAAATTCAATGATGATGCAGTTGCCCTTTCCCTCTGCCATCAAACAACAGAATTACAGCCTACAGCCTACAGCTTGCAGGGGTCCAACATCTCAATTTATGTTGTCCTCCAACTTTCATAAGCCATCATTAAAAAAAAAATTGTGCAAACTTATTATGCTGTTTCAATTGGTAATACTAAAATCAAGAATGTATTACAAAATTCATATGACTAATACTTCCTACTTCAATTTGCTTGTTAGAAACTCCAAACCAGATTGAGCATTTGGCCAAAAAGGAGAAACTTTAGTAATAATTTTCTGATGATTATATCAAAAACCTGAAATCGAACAATGTGACAACAAACCAAATTTCTGCTAGAGAGCAATGTTCTGTCTGTAGGGTAACATTTGATCAATGACAAATCTTGTGTTCTTTCTTTCTTTTTCCAAAAGGCAGCTCATGAAGATTTGCCTACTTCATGCCCGAACAGCCCTAGCTGTGCAAAGCTGCATAAATATTGTTACATGTTGATTAGCCAAGGTGAAAAAGATCGATGTCATGATCAGACATGTCCCTTCCTTTGGAAACACATCATGGGATGTGTCTCTAGCTAGCTAGACTGTCCTTGGAAGGACAAATTGAGCATGACATGCAAATTGACTGTCTCATTTTCTTAGGCTGGCATAGCTACTGGCAAATGCTTGTTACCTCTATCAAGATGACAAATTCTTTGTCCTCCCCCCCTCAACATAACATTGAGTGCTAAAGTGCCACATTATTCAAATGGGGCAAGGGTGCTGAGTCATGCAGAGTTAACATCTTTCTTGATTGGATTAAAAAGAGGAACAAGGATGCAAAGTCAAGAAGAGAGATGAAAGTTGTAAGAGAATTATGAGTTTAGGATTCGAGTTAGCACTATGGTAAGAGTGAAGGAGATAGAAACACTATGATAAGGGTGAAGGAGATGAAAAGGCTGAAAAAATCATTATTCCTAGGATATGATTCAGTCAAAGGAGGAGGAAGAAAAAGCATGGCTTTCGAGTTCTTTTTAGTTAGTGAATTCAAGAATAGCAGCGTGCCTTTGCTAAGGCACTTGCCAAAGTTTTTATTTTTATTTGTTCATATAATAGAGTGCCTCAAATTTTATTTTAATTTTCTTTGGTAAAACTATTTAAGAAGTCCTTATACTAACGTATTCTTGTCAATTTAAATCATGTACTTTGATATTGTATGCAATTGGATCCTCTTAACTAACTCCATTCAAATTCATTGTGTTGAATGGGGATCAAATTACACCAAATTACAAAATATATGAATTAAATTGAACAAAACTCTACAGTGTAAAGATTATATTGAACAAAATTTTATAGTACATGGAATAAATTGAATAAAATTTTATATTAGAGAGACTTTTTGAGTTCTTTTACTTATATACCAATTACTAATGTATCCTAAAAATTATAGTTTCTAAAACTTAGATTTAATTTAGTTTACTTTGACATTGTACAAACAATTTAGGCACATTAATGTCATTAATGGTCAATTTAGACAAAGTTAGTTAAGAAGATCTAATTGCACTCAATATCAAAGTACATAAATTAAATTGACCGATTTTTATTAAATTGACAAAAACATTATAATACAGAAACTTTTTGAATAATTTGACTATTTCTTTTTCAGATTATTTAAGAGTACAGTCTTTTATATCGATGCAGTGTAAGTTAAAAATTTAATAGCTTAAATTGAAGTTAGTATATAATAGTTTCATGAAAGGATTACTATAATTTAAGGCACAGTTAGATTTTTTTTTTCAAATTTCATTTTTTTACTTGAAAAATAGTATTTTGTTTTTGGTACAATAAATAATAATTTTTTTTAATTTTGTGAAACGATAATCTAAAAGCTACAAAACCCCAAAATTTATTCATCAAAAGACAAAAAAAAACAAAAAAAAAAAACATGTAGCCAATTGTTGAATATTGAGCCCTGCATTCTCAAGGGAAAACGAGGAGTTATCACGTTTCTCACATTCATCTAGCAACTGACCTTTTTATTTTTTTCGCTGTTTTACCAAAAGTAAAAGAATCTAAATTTACCAAAGGATAAAAAAGTAAAAAGCTAAATTCGGTGAGAGGGACTGTCTAAATTAACTGTGAAAACTGTTCACCTTCTTGCTTTGTCCTGTCTCTTTGACAGTTTCAAACGTTTGTCACATGGCTTTCTGTCCACGCTTCGATTAGCAACGAAACTTCTTCCACAATTTCCCTTTCTTCTCTCAAGCTTCCCCTCTATATAACAACACACCAACTCACCACTTCTCTGACCAAACCCCCTATTTTCATCAACAAATTCAAACTTCTCTACTACAAATCATCCTTGGCTGCCACGATTTTGTTCTACTCCAAGGCTTTGGTTGCAGAAGAAATTGAGCAAAAGGGAAAAAAAAGGGGAAAATAGACTTCAGAAAATATATACTAATTGCCGGAGGAAATGGTGAGCGGTATCAGATACTTGCAAACATGTGAAAAGGCACCAGCCCTTGTTATTTCTTACAAGAAATCGTCTACTTCTCCAAGATTGGAGACCATTGTTGAAGAGGGGTCTGAATTGAACTTTGAGGTTGGACAGAAAATGGTGTTCTTTCTTCTTCCTGTATTTCTTTCTGTTATCTCTTATATTTTGTTGTATAGAGACATTGCTTGATGTGGGAGTTTTATATGTTTTTTCGACCCTTTGTTTTAATTATTCTCCAAATCTATTCTTTTTCTCTGTATATTTTAATTTTGGTTGCTTTTTGAATCAAAAAAAAATAAATAAATATTAAAGAATCTGATATGGTAGAAACCCTTTATTCCTCGTTGGAGTTCAATGTGATTACTGCGGAGAAAAAGAGTTTTGATCTTGTTACAGGACATCATTGACATGATAATTTACCAATCCTGAAATGCTAAAATAAACGAGAGAAATTAAATACAAAGAGCAAAGCTGTTCAATTGCTTTGAAATATATGTTGCATCTTCTCATTCTTTAATTACTGAACTCAAAAACTCCACCCCATCAATCAAACTGACATGAGTTTCAGATTAATTTATTAATTCTAAGTTATAAATTTTAGAAGCATTGCAATTCCCATAGACACCATAACATTAAACAGGGTCAGATATGACTTGTTAAGTTCCTTCAATTGCGTTTTCCTTCATTCATCCAATGAAAAAGACCAATTCTGAAGCATCTCGACGCTGCAAATCAAAGGGAATTATGAGTGAAAATGGTGGAATCGGAACTCATGAAGCATAAGTAGCTCATCTACAACTCCACATTAATAACTCCATTACCATCTCATCTTTTATATTTATTGAAGAGTTGTGACTGGTATATCTAATTTCTTTTTAATGCCTAAGTAGCTGAATAGTAGCCAAGATCTTCTAATAGTTATATTGATGGTTGATGGGTGTTGATTTTGTACTTTGTGGGGGAGGGGGGGTGGCTGTATGGGAATTCTGCGGTGGTTTAGTTCTTCAGGCCAGAACCCTCTTGTGACAACCCAGATGGTGAACTCTGTTCCCTCTGTTTTCCATGAAATTCCCATTTTCAAAAAAAAAAAAATAGTTATATTGATGACTAATGATTAATCTTGCTGAATGAGAAGCTTTATGAGAAGAGAGTCGAATGATGGGTTAAAGAAAAGAAAGTATGCCTGGCTAAAGACTAGGGAAGCACTTTTAATTTACTCTATGACCATCCTCAATGATAACGTGTAGTGGTCATCGATGCTAAAAATTGGGAGTCAAAATCCAACTAAAACTATAATTGTTTTCTACTTTGAAAACCCAAATATTTCTTAATTGAGTAATTGACTTGTTCTCAGGCAATTTGCCTTTGTCCACAAGACTTTTTCAAAAGTCCCCTAGCCACTCATTCCTCTTAGCTGAATGCAATTCTTCCTTCCCTTCACTGCTCTTCCTACACATCTAAGGTTACCCTTGTTCTAGGCTTATCTTTCATTAGCTCTCGAAGATACTGGCACTAGATAGGCCAGTGTTGAAGAAGGGTACAACAACATCAAAGTCTTGCCTAATAGGGCACTCTTTCTTCTTCCTGTGTTTCTTTCTCTAATCTCTTATTTTTTCCAGTTTAGACATATTTGATGCGTCCAACATTGTTTGAACAATGTTTTGGGGGGAAATTCACCTGCAAAGCTTTTTAAGTTAATTTTCTTAGAAATCATTTTTCTGTAAGCACTAGATAGACATTCCACTTGGCCCTTAACCAAAATACCATGAGCGAGAGGAAGGATTGAACTTGCATGATCAACCTTACCATCTGTCTATGAAGTTCTCACTCAAGGTGTATCTAAATATTGATTCAGATTCCAATTCATATTACTGTGAAACTAATTAGGCTTGGTATGTGTTTACTGCTAATCAAAGCAAAACAGCAGTTGATAAATTATTCAGCAATAAAAATAGTATCATTTGTGTTGCTGCAATGCTCGTTTTAACATTGTCCAATTTATTAAGAGCATAAAAGTTTCAGGAAAAGAAAGGTTGCTAAAACGTTGGGTTCCTGTTTGCATGCTTCCCCATTAATCCTTTATCAGAAGGAGCTGCTCTTAGATCACTTTTTATTGTTAGAACATTATAAAACCAAATTCGTTACAACAAGATACTGTCCTGTTAAATCATCCACCTCTCAAACAGCTACTAAGATTTGATTTTCTAAACTGAAATCAAATGTAACAAAAGATTTTGGACCATCGGTTTGGGATTTGCGTATCATTTTCATTGGATATACATGGAGCCATGTTCTCCCTTGGGACACTCATCCACTTTATTTGACAACGATTTCATGCTGTCTTTATCCGAACGGCCAGCAAATTTGGTTAAAGTTGTTCTGTTTTTACCAGATTCTTTTCTATTCTAACTCATTGCATTAAAATTTTGATGTCCTAATTTTAGAAGCTGTCTGCAATGATCTTTTCCACCGCTCTGCAATTTAACTGTCCCTATACATTTCAAGACATAGGTTAACATTGTTATCAACCGCTTGCTGTTTTGATAACTCCCCATGAAACTTTATATACCAAGCCATCACAAATGATTCTCCCCCAGGAACAATACAAGCTTCCTGATCAGCACCATTGTCTTTCTCCACTCGCCTTTTTGCATCAGAAGAAAGAGTTGCCAAAAGCCTTTTTTTTCTTATACAGAAATGGTGAAGGACGTGAGATCCATGCAAACCTTGGGTGAAGTAGCACCAGCCCTTCTGATATCTCACCAGAAACCTTCAAGTTCTCCCAGATTGGAGACCATTGCCGAGGAAGATTGTGGAGGTGTACGAGTGCCAAAGAGAGTCTTCATTCTTCTTCCTGTTTTACTTTCTTTGTCCTTCTACGTTTTGTTGTATAGATGCATTGCTTAACATCAAAACCTCTATGGGAGGAATTTGGAGGATGGGCGTACACGAAAGAAAAATCAATTGGCAAAAAATAGCCAATATGTAGACCATGTTAGCTCCCATAGATGTAAACTTCATATATTAAAGTTGACAGTTTCAAGTTTCATTATTGTATTGTATATCCTCTCTCTCTCTCTCTCTCTCACACACACACACACACACACATACATTATATGCCTTTAAAACCCAGTTTACGGTGGAATACTAGAACATTTTCATCTAAAATGAGCAGGAGAATCTCCTGTTGCCACAAAAACAGGGCGCCTAAGGGAGCAGATAAAGGAGGAACAAATATTGACAAAGCAAAAGCCAAGAAAATACAGGAGCAGATCAGAGAGAAAACAAACAGCTAAATCAGCAGCAAAAAGAAGAACTAGAATCAAACACAACAGTTGCAATTGTCTTACATAAGAAGAGGGAATTTTGATCTTAAAGGTCATATTCTTAAAAGATGGCAGTGGTTATAAGTCATAATCACCAGACTAAAAAGATTCCGCACCATAATTAACAATTCTACTGTTAGGCAATGGAGACAAATTACATTTTTCAATTGAAAAATGGGAGATTTCAAATTCAAAGTTTCCTTCCTAATTTAACTATAAAAATAGAGAAATGGAAATTAGATATTGCAACTTGGAATGACCTCCAACCCAAGCAAAACCAGGTCAAGACAGTCAAGTCATACATATAACCTCGGGCTGAAAACTTGTAAGTGGCATCTAGAACTAGAAGCAACCATTGGACGTGTCGCCATAGGAAAATGTCTAGTTGGAACATGTCAGCCAATGATCTTCAAGCTTTAAGGAACCTTCTACATGTCAAACTCGATTGAAATGGAGAAATCAAATTGGGAGAAAATTAAAACAAATAAAAAAAATTAACTGGTGATAATCTGGGTTCTCGTACGTGACTTTGGCCTTACACCATCTGGACCTGTTCATCAGATACCCAATTTTTGCAGTATTACTTTTAGATAACTTAGAAGTTATAGGCCAACCTTTCATATGTTTAGCAGAAATAACATACCAACCTTGGCATATGGCTTGAAAGCTTTTGTTCTTTGGTTTTTCATTCAGCAGCATAACCACAATTTCAATTGTTCAATTCATTTATGTTTGAGTCCCCTAAAAACACTAGTTATTACCTCAGTAATTGCCTTCATTTTTCCTCCCCAGTATTGATAGTACTAAGCTTTCTATTAGATTTAAGGTTTGATGGCTTGGTGGTTGCATGCCTTTAGTACTAGAAAGAGAGGAATAAATTGGTGGATGATAACTATTGTTTATTGGCATTCAATATGTCAACCTGTTAACCAGAAATCGTTATAAGTTCAAGAAAATACTCTTAACGACCAAAATGACCAAGTAAAAACTCAACCCGAGAATTGAGACAGTTTCTTTCATTTTCTCTGTGATTTTTCTTGCGATTTCTCTCATTTTCTCTCTCAACAAACAAAGGAAAAGATAAACGAAAAGAAAAGAAAAAGTAAAAACTCTTAAAATCAGAAACTTTCAAAACCAGAGACCGAGAGAGGTTATTGCATTGATAGGATAAAACATGATTTACAAAATTGGAACGTTCCAAAGAAGATTCTTCCAAAATATTTGAATACACTACCCCATCTCACATTCTCACAGATTACAATGCTATACACTTATGGAACATTGATCTCTCCTTAAGCATTGAGTTGTTTGCTTGTCCATTTCCATGGTTCTGCTCATGGAGCCCAACATCTTAACTTGGCTTTGAAGCCTCTCTCAAGCAAAGCAAATTACAACATTGAAGATCATCCATATAGAGCCATTGTTTCCAAAATCCTATTCAAGCAAAAACAATGGAAGGTTTCATGCACAAAGAGTCACATCCTTGTATAGGAAGAAATAGAAAACCGTAGACAAGACCACGGGAAGGACAAGGAAGACTTTGTTTGAAAAAATTGCATGGTATTCACACCCTTCTTCATGAATGGTCTCTAGCCTTGGACAAGTCGAGGATCTTCTTGGATAAATGAGAGGGGCAGGTGCTACTGCACCCCAGTTTTGCTTGTATCCCACCTTTTTCATCATCTCTAAAATTGATAAAAGCTTATCAATATTGGTGTTTTTCTCTTCTTATATTGAGAACAAGCTGTTTTCGTTTGGTTTTTGGTGATGGGTTCGGGCGGTTGAAGGAGATTGTAAAGGGGCTCTTGAGAGAAAGATTGATATTCGAGGAATGGGTTGGGGAGAGCTTGGAGATGAAAGTAGAGTTTATATAGAGGGCGATTAAGATGGTTTGCCAGTGCTTAAAATAAGGGAACTCGAAAGAAAAAGGCTCAAGTTGTTTGGCAATTTAGACCACAACAGACAAGAATATTTAAAGATGGAGGTTTACCCACGTGAGCAGTGAGCTACGTTCTGGCCCTGTCTTTCCTATTTTTAATTCCACTTTTCGTTTTGGCAAACTGCCCCTTTCTGTTTTTTAAAGGACAGTTGAAAGAATTTCATTTGCAATTAAAGATCCTTTAGGAAGATTTCATTGGTCAAAGAAAATCTTCTAGATAATTTATATGTCAACAGAGGTTTATTAAATATCTTTTTTTCGGGTGTGCAATTTAGGACTAATCTATACAAAACCATGAGCTTTCCCCTTCTAAACCAATGCGCCTCTAATGTCGAGGAATTGAGTTCATGCCATTTCGGTTTTTCTCAGACACCTTTTGATTTGCCTATTGCGAAATGTTTCTGTATTAAATTTATTCGCATATGATGAAGACAAGACATAAAAGTTTCCCCAAGGAAGAGGCAATTGGATGCCTTTCTTCTGCCATAAGATCAATGGTCCATCCTTGTGATGTTCAACTAACCAAATTTCGGCCTATAATTTATGGATAAGGATTAGAAAAGAAAATAAGATAAAATGAGACCCCATGGGGTGAAGAAATTTGTAGTAAAATTATATGGTTGGTGTTCATAGAAATTGCCACCATCCTCAAATTGACTTAGCAATGCACTTCCCATTCAGATTATAGACCAATGATTAAGTGACAAATTTTGCTCTGTCCACGTTGCGTTCCCTGGCAGACACTACGAAATGTCAAATAAACCCGACCGTCCCTTTTCAAGTTTCAACGCGGTTTGATTGAACAAGAGAAAGCGGCCAATTGGGAAGCGCGGCCTCGGTCAATGAAGACTGAGAGGCTGTTGCTTTGCATCCCTTCTAACTACTGATCTCAGGATCTGGTTAAATCTATCTCTTAAGTCTTGTTTTTTTGTTTTCATTTTCTCTTAGTGGGACAGTGGCACGTGCAGTGGATACGAACTTCACGTGTCTATACATTGTGGTAGATTCTAGTCTCTGTCCAAAGCTATACTATCATGTAGAAGACGATAATAGATCAGGGAAATGACAAAACCAATCGGGTTTTGCAGGGCCACTGGCGACCTAACATCCGTCCTCACCTACGGAGAAAAGGGCTATTTTAACATTATCGTATGCAAACGTAAAGGAAAATTTAGAGGGTATCTATTTCACATTGATTTGTCACGTATAGCACTGGCCTGATAGTGTTTCTTTTGTCGAGCTATCAACATGTATAGCCAGCCGAAAGACACTCAAATTTTTCTCTTGCCCTTGTTCCTAACTAGTCACAAAAGGAATTGCCAACTGCTCTTCCGAATTACAGTTTGAAATCACTCACTGGTTTGGAAGTTCAATATGTAAGATGTATCTCATCACTGGAATCACACTGAAAGGCTTTTCCTGTTCCAAGGTAAATAACTCGTGTCCCCGTAAGGCCTGCAAACAGAAAGATTCTGGCTAAGTAAGACCGTTATGCAGATTAAAAGATGTGTCATGCAACATTTTCAGAAATGTAGAAACAAGGTGATATCCAAGGACAGTTATTTTATCAATCTAATATTTTGTGAAGGAAAAATAGTTGCAGACAGTATAAGCAACAATAGGTCCTAGAATGAAAGTTTAGAGAATTCAAAATTATGTTGTATATTACCTTTGAACTTTTACCTTCGATATCTTAGATGTAGCAACATGAAGACAAGGGCGAGGATAAGAGAAGAAGAACCAACAAAGACAAAGGCAAGACCAAGGAAGTCATTCTTTCCCCCCAACCAGCTTGATGTTGAAAGAACAAGCTTCTTTTTACCACTAAAACTGTATGTGTTGTAATTGTTCATTAGGTGGACCATTACAACATCATCCACATCCAAATCCTCTTCAATTCTCCCATATAATTTTCGGAAGCTAGGGAGAGCAGATATACGCATCCATACGATAAGATCCTCCTGATCGCTTAGCTAATTATTTTCATGCATCCATTCACCGGTTCCAAGAAGAGCAAGAAAAACAAAACCAAAAGATTATTTTATATCTCAAGCTTTAACCGAATACATAACTGAAAAGGAAAAGGCTGTATTAACATGATGAAAAGAAAAAAAGTGGTGCTTGCAGGATATCTGCTAGTTGGTTGTTTCGGAAACAGGTATTCTTAGTAGTAAACAAGTAATTTTGTGCTAGACGACAAGCATCAGAAAGACCATAAAGAAAGTCTACGTACAAAGCTAATACTTACAGGAATTCTTGGATTCAGCTTTCCACCACCAATCAAGGTTCCATTCTGGAAATTGTAAGGATATACTTTCTTTCCAAACTTGTGATCCCGGTCACTCTTCCAGGCAATGTTCTTTCTGTTGACCTTGAGTTCTGCTCTCTCACGAATAAATTTAAATGTATCATTAAATAAACTCCATGCTATCAACCCACAAGGGACAATAGTATGATCATTGTTGAACTCTACAGGTTGACAGGAACTTGTGTCATGATACTTCTGTCCATGTAAGAGTTGCTGATCGCTTTTACTTTTGACATACCTGGAAAACATTTAAAAACAATGAAGTGCAGATTGAAGAAAAAGTGGAGATTAAACCAAGAATAACTTGAAATTTGGGCTAATTGTAAGTAACACACAAGTAAACTACTAAGCTAAAAATAAATTTTGTATGTGGGCTCAACCATGAAAAGTTATTTTAACCACTGAAGGCAAACGTAGTGCAAAAAGCTCCTTAATAGTTCATCAAACAATTTAGTGGCTACAGATCAAATTATCTTCAATGTTGATGAAGCTAAAGCATTAAACTCATCAAGTCAAAAGAGCCCTCACCGTCGATGGTTCTGGTAATAATTATCGAGCTGATAGTAAATGTAAATTGGAGCTTTCATGTACTTGTGCACCTGCAAAGCAAGTTATAGATGCAAAATTAACAAATGTGAAAAAAAAAATAATTAGAAGGGACAAGCATTTCACAGTGAATAAAAGTTTTCAACATCAATCCATGGAGTATATAAACAAAGAAGTGCCACCAAAAACCAGTAACATGCAATTTACTAAAGACCTCAGGAATGACATTCTACTAAGAATAATGCACCTACACATGAAGCGAGTAGCTGCTTGTCTCTCAGCATCCACCACATAAAATAAAAATGACTTACTAAGTATATGGTAAAAAAGGATAGAAAAAAAAACTATCTACAGAAAAGTGAAGAAATGACCAGAAGTCAAAGTGTTGGATAGTTCAAAAGAAAGAAATAAGTGAAAAGTAAATGTTCTAATCTTCCTCAAATGTGCATTTAATTTAATTGAAAAAGAAAGTTAATTTAATTTTATCAACTACTTCAAGTATGATTGACACAGTAGACCAACTAGAAGTCAATCTAGAAATACAGAATGTTTTAAGGCTAACCATTAGTTCAGTTACCCTTACTTCCAATTCCAATAATCTCCACTGCCATAAGTAAAAGGAGATTTTAATTTATAGTAAATTTCAAAGGTTGTGATAGGAATATGTACTTCTCCAGAAAGAAAGAGACACTCAGTCACTGACATTCTCTACAGCAGCGTAATGCATTCTAATGACTAAAAGAAATGGTTGAAGATATAGCTTGGCATAGATTGAAATGCATGGCACTTTCCAGTAGCAATTCCCAATGGTCAGGAGAATATTCTAAACCGCCTAAGCCAACTTATATATAAACTAGAATACTTAAAAAGGTAGCATAGATTTTCACATGGAAGATAGATTCTATGCAGAAAGGAAGTATCACCTTCAAGAAACGAGAACAGTTCTTCGGAATCGAGTCATCCTGGATATATGAAATTTTATCAATTCTAAATGGCTCTGGTACACATTCAGCATCATATCGGTCCACAATTTCAACAACCTACCGATCAAACAAAAAAGGTTATTCACAAGTATGTTCTCAATATAACAATGAATGCTTGGAAAAGAAGTGTAATAAACAGCCACATTAGATGACAAGAGCCATAGAATGGACAATTACACTACGAGAAGCACGCAGAGTAACAAGGCCAACAGGAATGAAAATGCAACCCGTAAACAAAAATATTGTAATAACCTGCAGAAATGAAGACGACAACTATCAATAAAATTGGGGAAATTACTAGCTCTGGAGACAGCCAATATTACAAAGTGCAAGATAAATATTAGCCAAAAATGAATAAAGCATTCATGTATTAAAGATTGCAGTCATGCTCTCACCCATGCTGGTGTCAGGACAGGTTTGCAAGCTGGAAGTGTTTGCTGAGTAAACATATAAAAAGCTGCAAAGCCACCATAACAAGATCAACAATATATTAATGAGGCAATATTTTATTGCTCACCAGACTATGTAGCAAGTAGCAACCAGAAACCCGAAGAGAGATTAATTCTAAAAGAAAAATAAAATAGAAAATGATTGTAGACAGCTTTGCCACCACTTTATATAATATGGTAGTTCAGATATGAAGGCAATGATTAATGAAAGGCAGGCATAAAATCAAAATTTATGCTTGTTTATTGATCATCCAACCCTCTGCTGTTAGCACAACTATCAATTCATTTCACTCTTTTCAATGTCTTGTGACCAAGTATAGTCTCCAAGATGTAACAAATCATTTCTTGCTTGTATCAGACTTGTACATTGTGCTAATGTTTGTGCAGACATACATAAAGAACAAAAGGACTTGTATGCTGTATCAGCTATGTTTGTTTATATGTCTTCACATGAACATGGAGCTTGAGCACATGCATATGCAGATAGGCAAGCATAAGTATGCATGCGTCTAGGTGGTAGTGGGTATGTATGAATCTAAATAAAACAAAAGCAAACAAAATTATTAAAACAAAAGCCTCAAATACCAAAAATAAAAGAAGAGTGAAATAGCAAGAGAAAACCTGTTTCCTTGTTTCTGTCTCTCTCTCGATCTGTATCCGTCATTTCTCAATCTAAGCAGTGATGCTCTACCACTACACTAAATATTGCAATCCTTTCAAGCGACCTTTGAGTTTCCATATAACAACACAACAAAAAATAGCACCCTTAGACAACCCACACCAGAAATAAAACTTCATTTCAATCTGTTCGTGAGAATAGGAAACAAAAACTTCTATAATGTATTTTTATCTGTGCATTGATACCTAAAACTCAGAATTAAAACCTACTATTATAGAAGATAATTCATCTAAATTCTACATTTCATCATCTTCATAGTTCAGTTCACTTCAAACATTTCTCTGAACACAGACATTTTACAGAGTAAATTCCACCTTCCATTTTCTTCCTTTTCCCAATTTCCTTCCCTACGTTACAAACAGATAAATATAGTTCCAATTAAACTCAAACAGATAGTAATCTCATCTTAGCTCTGAATCTAAAATCTTTGTTTTGCAATTTCCCAGCAATCAAAGACAGCATAAAGTTACAAATTGAAATATATAATAATTTCACCAATCCTGAATCCAATATTCCACCCTAAAAGATAAATAAATAAATAAAAGAGAGAAAAATCTGATCTATGAACCTACACTATGATTTATTGAGTAGAATTTCTTTTTTACTAATTTGTCCAGGAACGAAGTGATAAACGATTCCCTCCAAAAAAAAAAAATTCTTGTTTCACTTTCTTTTTCCTCGCATTTTCTCGTTAACCAAACATTAAAGAGTAAGAACCGTACCGAAAAAGTCAGCTTGAGCGAACTTGCGGCAATTTCTTCAGCTCTGATCAGATAAAAAAGAAAAAAGAACTGGAAAATGAGGATAAGATCGAATGAAAGGAAAAATGAAGCGAAAAAAGAGAGAGTAAGTTTTACCTAATGCGATGAGACTCAGTTGAGAAATTTGAAAATGGGAGTTCCGTTAGGGTTCTTTTCTTCTTTCTTTTTTTTTTTTTTTGGCCCTTTTATTCGTTAATTGAAGAGGAAGTGAGAGATTGCTTTGGTCGAGGAAATTGGAATCTTTTGAATCTATAAAAAGAAAGAGAAAAAACTGTATTTCAATTTTCAAGAGGGAAAGGGTAGTTGTCAAGCAACTGAAAATTAAATAAATAAAGGGAGGTTGAAAATTCATTTTTTTCTTTTCTAATATTCTTCTATTATTATTGGTTTATTTGGATCTCACTGTAAGCTTTATTATTTATTTTCTCATTCTTATAAAGAAATGAAGTTTTGGTATTGAAAAGCAAAATTAAAATCTTAAATATAGTTTTTAGTATACCTAAATAAATCAAACATTTTGTTATCAACTATTTAATTTAATTGTTTAATATACAGTTTATTTTTGCATTTTAGACATTAAATATTCCTTCTTTTGGTATTTCTCGTAACAAACCCAACTAAGCAAAATAAAGTTAAACAAAAGTTAATATTGGCAAGGAAAATTATTAGTACATAATCACTAGTGTAAATCACAAAAATGCTCCCCACTTAGCATGCTTCCCGCTCAACGGTCAAGACATTTTCTCTACTCTTTCCCCCCCTTTCCTGCCACCCAAACAAGGCTTTTTAGCAGCACCTTCTCCTCTCTACTAAACCTATGCAAGAAACCACAGCATCTACAACAAATCCATGCAAGATTCATCCTCCATGGCCTCCACCAGAACCCAACACTTTCCTCTCATTTCATTGATTCCTATGCCAACTTTGGCCTCCTCAACCTCTCTCTGCAACTCTTTTATTCCATTACCAACCCAAGTTCACATCTTTATAACACAATTTTAAGAAATTTGGCAACTTTGGGTGAACATAAAACGACCCTTTTGGTTTACAAGGACATGTTGGTAAAAAAATCCATGTACCCTGATGAGAAGACCTACCCTTTAGTTCTAAGAGCTTGTTCTTGTTTGTTAGATGTTGAGTGTGGGAAAATGGTTCATGGGCAGTTAGCAAAATTGGGTTTTGATTCCTTTGAGGTTGTGGGTGATGCTTTGGTGGAGTTCTACAGGGGATTTGGTGAGTTCGAGCAAAAGGTGGTTGATGAAAAGCCTGTTAAGGATTTGGATAATTGGAAAAGTTTGATTTTTGAGCCACCTCGGAGCGGAAGTTCGGTCTCTATGATTAATTTGTTGAGGGCAAGTGTTGATTTGGGTTCATTGGATACAGGCAAAGCTGTTCATTGTTTGGTTCTAGTTAGTGATTTAAGTAAGGATTTGTCTGTAAGTACTGCTTTATTGTCAACGTATTCAAAACTAGGTAGTTTGAAATATGCAAGGTTGTTATTCAAATATATGCTGGAGAAGGACCTTGTTGTGTGGAATATAATGATTTCTGCTTATTCTCAGCATGGAAAACCTAAGGAATCACTTGAACAATTGAGGTGCATGGCAAATTCTGGGGTTAGAGCTGATTTGTTCACTGCTATTCATGCTATTTCCTCGATTAGGCAGTTGAAATCTTTTGCGTGGGCCAAACAAATCCATTCTCATGTTATAAGAAATGGTTCAGATTATCAAGTGTCGGTTCATAATTCTCTTATTGATATGTATTGCGAGTGTGACTGTTTAATTTATGCGAGAAAGATTTTTGACAATGTAACAAACAAAACTGTGGTTTCATGGAGCTCAATGATCAAAGGATATGTAAACCATGATCAGAATCTTGATGCCCTTTCTCTTTTCTCCAGGATGAAGACAGATGGAGTTAAAGCTGATTTCATAACAGTTATCAACATCTTGCCTGCATGTGTGAATATAGGGGCACTAGAACAAGTAAAATGCCTTAATGGGTACTCAATGAAGTTTGGTCTGAATTTGCTGTCCTCTGTTAATTCAGCACTTCTTATCAGTTATGCAAAATGCGGATCCATAGAAATGGCCAGAAAGCTTTTTGATGAAGAAAAAGTTGATGGTAAGGATATCATAACATGGAACTCTATGATCAGTGCACACGCTAAGCATGGGGACTGGTCACAATGTTTTGACTTGTATAATCAGATGAAGCAGTTGAATCTGAAACTGGATCAAGTTACCTTTCTTGGGCTACTGACTGCTTGTGTCAATTCAGGCCTTGTTAAAGAAGGCCGGGCATTTTTTAAGGAGATGAGGGAAATCTATGGTTGCCAACCCAGCCAAGAACACTATGCCTGCATGGTGGATTTACTAGGGCGTGCTGGGCATATCAAAGAAGCCAGAGAACTTGTCAATGAAATGCCGTTCAAACCAGATACTCGAGTGTTGGGCCCCTTGTTGAGTGCCTGTAAGCTGCACTCTGAGACCAAGTTTGCAGAGTCTGCTGCTGAGAAACTTCTAAGAATGGAACCAGAAAATGCTGGAAATTACGTTTTACTCTCAAACATATATGCAGCTGCAGGAAAGTGGGATAAATTTGCTAAAATGAGGAGACTTCTTAAAGAGAAAGGACTAAAGAAAATCCCTGGCTGTAGCTGGCTACAAATAAATGGACATGTACATGAGTTTCGTGTTGCCGACCAATCTCATCCAAAAGCAAAGGACATATATGCTTTAATAGGAATACTAGAGTTTGCAATCAAGGAGGCCAGAGATCACACTGCTGGGAAAGTTTCTCAATGATCATTTTGTTCACTGGGGAATTCGCAACAGATTTTAGGTAGTGCAGATCGCAAGTGATTGACCTTTATAATTTACATGAAGTTTACACCAAAGATATGGCCAAAAGAGGCTAGATTCAAGGAAGAAAATGAAGCAGCAAGCAGATCCAGTCCAGCCAGCATTTTGTGGTGCCTTCTCTTTTGAACCAGCTAAGATAAGGTATTTTCTGGTTTGCAGTAAGTTTTCTCCATGATTTCTTATCGATTTCACATCAACATGCAAGCCAGCTAGAAATACTCAGGATATGCCTTGCTAAGGCTGCTCCCAAATCAGACATCTCTGGCAGCCTTTCGCCATTTCCATGTGAGAACCTAAAATGAGAAGTTGCCATGTTTGAAGCTCTTCCAAAGTTCCTAGCATCCTGTGCATAGGAGGTGCGTTTTCAGTGGTACTTCCAGTGTTAGATTTTGTCATTGATGTATTGCTTTAACTTCTGTAGAAGTACATACTTTTTCAAATATTATTATGCTGCCTAAAATTGTGAACATCCTACATCTAGCGTCATTCAATGAGTTAGATCAACCCGGGGTTGAATAGTGAACTAGTTTTGTTTCCACATTGAATCACTACAGGTTTAACCTGGCTGAATGTGGATGACCAGTTCCATCTAAGAACTGGGAAGAGCCTGCATAACAAATGATACTGGATTTTTTCTTCTTCCTTTTTTTTGGCAGGTTGGGGGGGGTGTGGTGGGAAGAGAACAAGACTTGGTGCTTTGTACAGGTAAGTGGCGAAATGGTTAATCTTAGATCTTTACTACAAACACCACCACGAATTCTCACAAGGCATGTGTGTGATATTTTATATATGATTCTATTGAAATTCAGTCCTTAAGCACTTGTCGGATTCTTTGAATTCCCGATGATACTTTCTCTGGTTTTGCTAATGTCAACTCGCAGACATTTGTATAGTTTGGGCGAGAGTTGCTGATTGATTTTGGATAAATGCTTTGGCCATGGTGTTCTAAGCAAGTACAATGATAAGAGAAAAAGCAGCTTCAGTCTTGCATGAATCCAAAGGAAATTACTCCAGAAGAACACAGATTTAAATATACTCTTAATTAAAACTTCACGGGAAACAAAGATTGAAAGTTTTGCCCCTTTGCAGAAACAGCATTGCTATGCACATGCACGTGCACATATCATTTTAACCAATTCGTGATCAATCATTGGAACGAGACGTATAGTGAGCTGATAATGTTGGTTGGGGATATTTGTAAAGGATGGCATTTCCCACTTAAATGCAGCAGTGCGATGAGAAGAGATGCTGCGGGTTTGTTTTCATGATACCTTGAAGAACGAAATATACCTCACAGTTACTTTGTATCATTTCAGTTGTAAGACTAGATGATGTACAAAATTTTGGCACTGATTGGTCTCCACCATGAATATTAAACACCCTAAAGATTCTCTCTTGCAAGCCTGTTCCTCTCAGTGATTGGACTGTAACCTTCGCTTCATAATTTTTTTTCCTTCCAATCATATGCATATGAGTTTAACTCAAACTCAAAGCCATGGTCAGTCCACACTCCCAAGGATTGCTGACAACTGGCATTCTTCATAACATCTGGTCAACCTACTAAAATTGTTGTTTACATATTGGAAAATTTGACGAGAACCTCAACATTGAACAGATTACTAAGTGTACAATTAAATATAAAATGATTTAAAATAGCATCCATGATCAATATGAACATAATTATCAATAGTCAAAATTGATTCATTGGATCAACAAGGCCCAACACTGACAGGAGGTTTTTCAGCAACCATGACAGCTCTTAAAACCTCTTCTTGCACTATTTGTTATACATCTTCTGCATCACTCTGCTCTTCTTTTGGAGCACTCTTTCCAATCTGTGGTTGTTTAGAAGCTGAGAAAGGAATAGAAAATCATTGAATACCAATTACAATTCACAATAAAGCAAGCATGAGGTTCAGAAACACCCAAAAATCATCCAGACAATGCTAGCAAAATAAAAGATAATAGAATGCTTCAGTATCATAATCTTTTAGCATTGTCAGCATAACATGCTATTATGAAATAAAAGAGCTATACATAGTGCATAAATAATTAAATACACACTCCATACACAGTTAACAGAGTCCTGTAAGAAGCTCCTGTAAGAACTTATGATTAGATAATCCCATTATTTTACAACAGCGTGCAACGACAATTAGAAAGGTTACATTGATGGCAATGAGAGTCAGCAATAGCCATAATTTACTAGATGAACAAAATGCGTAAATAATATATAAGAACAAGCAGAATACTCACATTTGAGAGAAGATCCAGCAAGACAAGTCAGCCTGGACTTTGTATTAGCCTCAGCCAATGGGTTTGGCTTCCCTTTGATGGCCATGCGAACATCCCAAACACGTATAAACCCATCGGATGATGCAGATGCCACTAAATATGGAGCATCATCGACACCACCATCTTTGGTAAGCACAACAATACCTTTTACACGGGTAGAATGTGCATCCTCGAAGCAATAAGCAACCTTCCCACTGTTTGTGTCCCATGCTGTAATACTACGGCTCTCACCACCAGTAAATAAAATTCCACTCTGCCAAAATCATAACATGCATACAGAAATTCAAGTTATAAGTAAAAAGAGAGCGAAAAACATGCATAATGGAACAATTAGCATAAGAGTACTTAAAGAAATTTGTCAGAACTACAAGTTAAGTAACATCAGAATCCTATAAGTTCATCCGCTATAACATTCTTCTTTCAGGTATTAGTTTACCCAGCTTTGGAAGAATGCCGACATCTCAAAGAACAGCTTAACTTTGACATGAAACTAAGCCCCATCAAAATCATGTCATTCAATTTATATGCCTATAAATCATAAAACAGTAGATTTGTACCAAAAAATGGTTTAGCTAAGAGGTGAAATAATTGAGCTTGTAGCTGTTGATCTTTTTGCCTCTTCTTCTATAAACTTTTTAGCATAACATTATCAACTCACACTACAATTGAATCAACCAACAAAAAATAACTAAAACACTAACAGCCCACTACCAAAACATTCAATTTCTAACAGTCTTACAATTAAATACACAAACATAATTCATATGCCTAAAACTCTCTAGAAAGTTAAAGCAGTAAATTTTCTACCAAACATTTTCCATTTTCCTCCATTTCCCCAACCAACAAACGTAATAATTATATTTTTTAAAATTTTTTTTATTAAATAAAAAAATAAAAACTAACCTCCCCAGAAGCAGCACAAAGAACTCGTTTTTCATTCTCCAACTCAAACAACAACCTAGCATCTTCAGCCAAATGAACTCCAATTTTCTCCTCAGAAGCCATAAAAAACCTCTCTCCACTCCCATCAAATTTAACAATCGTCGCTTGCTTCCCCAACCTACAACAAAAGCTCCTTTTCCCTCTCATCAAATTCGACATAGCCAAACACCCATCACGTGAGACACTCAATGCAAGCTTCCCAGAAGGATGAACAGCCAAATCATTAATACCCCTTTTATGGGACCTAAAGGACTTGAGAAGAACAAAGGGTTCGGTGTCGAAGATGGAGATGGAGCCATCAGCGGAGGCGGAAAGGAGGTTGCGAGGGAAGGAGAGGTTGGGAGGGGAATAGAAGGAGAGGGTAGTGATTGAGGAGGAGAAGTGGTGGAGGGGACCGAGGGAAGCGGCGGTGGAGAGGTCGTAGATGTGGATGGTGTCGTCGGAGGAGCCCGATGCGGCTGCGGGCCCTGCGGCGGCTACGGTGGTTATGGGGGCGTTGTGGGATGGGTAGGAGAAGAGTTGGGTTAGAGTGAGCGTCTGAGAAGACGGGTCGTAGTTTAAGGGCTTGAGTCTGAAGCCCCAAATAAAACGTTCGTAGGAGCCTGCTATCAGCGACATGGCTGTGGCTGCGGGGATTTTTCAAGGAAGAGTGGGAAGAAAGGGTTTAGTTTGGGTTTAGCTATGTCGGGGCCAGTGAACCTTCATGTTGACAAAAATGCACGTTTTTTTTTTTAATTTAATGTGATAAACAATTAAAAATGAAAAAAAAAAGTAAAATTGTCCTGACTTTGACTGTAAAATTTGGCTCAAAAAACAAAAAAAATTCTTGAATTATATCAATTTTACAATTAAACTCTTTCATTTCTATGGTACTTAAAACATCAATTTTCTTTTACTTGTATCTAAAAGAAAATTTTATTTTTTTTATTTTATTCGAAGAAGCCTTATTTCTAAGGAAAACGTAAGGGGCATTAGTCTTAATACCAATTATTACCTGCCACGTAAGAAAGTGGCTGTTGATGTGAATTTGGAATGACTGCTGACGTGGAATTTTTTTGCTACCGATATGAAAATTTTTTGTATTTTTCTCGTTCCACATGTTGAATGTTAAAGGCTATTGGTTAGTTAAAATATGCAATCAAGGTAAAAATAAAAAAAAAAGGAAAAATTGACTCGGGAGGAAAAAGAAGACGACTTCTTTCTGATTTTAAGTATGGTGTGTTGGGTTTTGGGTTTTTGTCTTAATTTTTTCTTTTATTTCTTGAATATTAATGTGTTTAAAATTTATATATATATTTGAATAGTGTTTAGAATTTATGTTTATGGTTTGTTTTAAAAATGAGTTCCAAATATATGCTGGAAATTATAGAATTGATTTCCAATCTCGAGTTGATCTTAAAATTATGCTTTAAGCCTTCTTTGTTAATAGTTTCTTTGTGTTTGTGTGTGAATAGTGGTCCTATTGTTGCCATAAAATTGCAGTTGTTGATCATTTGATTGACTAAAAATGGAATTGGTTGGGTTGGAAGAATGATTTTTGTTGATTGGACCACTGTATTTATGTATCATTTTATCGATAAAAAATAGTATGGTTGGACCATTAATGTTAATCAAAAACTTTAAATAAATCAAAAGTGAATTTATATGTGGAGGCTGAGGTAACATATTTAATTAGAATTTTTTATATTAATAAATTTGTACATTCTTCAAAAATATTCTATTTGGATGGTAGGGAAGACTGTTTTGAAGTTGACTTTGATCTGCTATCATTTTGGTATTGAAAGGTTTATTATGGAGTTATGGTTTTCAATATGTCATCTATTTACTTTAAGATCTCTAAGATGGAATTTTCAAAAGATTGATGTTGGTATTTGATGATGAGATTGTTCTAGATTTAATTGCTATGCTGACAAAGTGGTATTCTATAGTTCTATATATTGTGACCATGTAGTTAATTAATAAGCTTGATCTGGTCGATGGCATTCCTTTTACTCCTCTGAGTATGGAAATGTAGAGGGTGAGAAAGATGAGGAAGCTGAGGGCAATGTTGAGGGTGACCATAATGAGAGCAACAAGGTAATGACATAAATGCCTCTATGGATGATGAGGATAATTTAAATGATAATGAGCTTGGTAAGTCTAGCATTATCGATGGCGTTGATGAAGATGATTATGGGTTGATATATAGGAAATGACCTGCAATTAGGAGATGCTTTATAATCGGGTTTGAGTGTTTAATGAAAATGATGATGAGGACATCCGAGAGACTCGAAAGATATTAAAAGAATTCAAACAAAAAAGAGGTAAACAAAATGATGACTTAAGAGGACACAATTATTGTAGTTCTTGATGAAGTTGTAAATTAAAGTGATATTGATAGGGTTGATGAAGGTCATGGACAGTTAAAATTAAATATGGATATTATTCTAATGATGCCTAATCTGATAAAAATATGGATATTATTCAAAATAATGAAAAATAATGTAATATGGTAATATTATTATGTGATATTTTTATTTTTATCTTTTTTTTCCAAATTTAAGTATTTTTTTTTAATTTGAGCTTGTTGGAGTGTTTTAAGAATATATATATATATAATCATCTATTTAAGTTATTAATGAAAATCAATCTCTATAAAAATGTTCAAATAATCTGCAGAAGTTACTATTCAAAAGCAAAGTGATTGATTGACTTGAAAATTTTACCTCCATTAGGCTAGACTATTGGTTTTGGTATTTTGGATGAGAAAGACCAATGATTTGGGCCATAAGCCATAACCTTATTGCAAATTAACGATAAAGATGACTAATGAGATCAATTACCATTATAATCAATTATCAAAATATGAATAATTTTGACATACTGATTGAAAAAATTTTAAATCATTTAAAAAAAATTTAATCAAGTTCATATACTTTCATTTGAATCAAATAGACTATTTTAATTAATAGTTAATTAATTATCATTAGTTAATATAGTGGTAATATAAAAAATAAAAAATATCACATAATAATATTACCATATTACATTATTGTTCATTATTTTGAATAAAAAATAAAAATAAATTAAAATTTTTAAGTATCATATCTATAATTTTTTATTGAATATATATTTTTTCATGTAGTAGGGATCATCAATTTTTTGCCAATTTTGCTACTAGTACTTGTTTTTGGAGAAACATATTTTTATTTGAAAAAAAAAAAAGATTGATTATTTATATTGATGACTAGGCAAAGGTGATGGAGCTCTATGTATTTTTTAATCTTCAATTTTCTTAAATTTAACATTCCAAATTTCTGTGAATCTCGGCTCAAACAGGGGGACCAGAGCAGGAGTTTGCAAAAAATGTGGACTTTGGTCAAGAGGCCGAAGCCGAAACAAAACCCTAGTTCACCAAAAGTGGGTTCCTGCTGCACCTTCAAACGGTGTAACGACAAACACTACTCTGAGTCCGAGTACGAAACAAATAAAATAAAAGCAAAATCCTGAAACTATGTGGTCTCTCCATGGTAGTAACAGAAGAATCGTTGGACGGGGTTAATTTTAAACTTGTTTCTTCTGCATACCAAAATACTATCTCCAAAGTTCAAGCCATGAGTCAAGAACGGCAACAACCTTCTCCTGCTCCTGCTTCTCAGCCTGATCATCCTCCTCCTCCTCCTCCATTCGATCCCAGTCGAAGTAACTCTTTTTTCTCTATTATTTGTGCTTTCTGGGGCTTCTTTGTTTTTTCTTCGAAGGGTTTTGCTACCTCTGCTTCATATTTTCTGTTTTATCTCTCTCTTAAATTTGGGTTTCTGTTGGTTAGTCGATTTGGATTAAAAAGAAGGTGTTGTAATGGGTATTGCTTGGTTTGCGATGTTCCCAAAGAAAAAAAAGATATGCTTGAATTTTCTGCTTTTGCTTTCTGTGCTGATATGTTGGCAAAGTTCTTAATTTTGGTTTCAAGACGCTGAGTAATTAATTGTGATGTGTGTTTATAGTACTTGAAGTAGCTCTGATTATTTGTTGAAACTATCTGTTGGTGTAAAGGTGCTATCTTGGTTGACTTAATTCTATTGCTTTAACCTATATATTAATCTGTTTCTGATTGAATTTTTAAGGCTAATAATTGATTAATTCTTACAGTCGGTTGCTTCAAAAAAAACTAGCTAACATTGTTCTTTTTTTTTTTTGGTACAAGGCTAACATTGGTATAAACTCATACGCATGAATGCAAATTTAAGCATCTTCTATTACTTAAATTTTCAGATGGTTGGAAATTATAGCTATCATGGTGTTGATGAGAGGAAGGGTTATAGTTTGACGTTACATTTAGTCAACCAGAGTGGTAGCTTTATAAAATTGACTGTCTTGGATCTGAAAATTTTTTGTTAATGGGTTATTTGGCTTGGGAGGGTGTATGATTTTGTGATTATCCTGGATATAGGCGTTTAATTAGTTTCTCTTATGAATCTCACACTCTCTGTATCACTTCATATCTCAAAACTATTTATATATGTGCAGTGATTGGTATCATTAAGAGGAAGGCCTTGATAAAAGAGTTAGCTGCTGTATATCACGCAGAATGCCTTGCATACTGTCAAGAACTTCTGGAGCTTCAGAGAAAGTGGGATGAGGTATTTCATCTATGCATCTTTTGAGTAACTATCTTCTCATCAAATTTAATAAATATATAGAACATTTCTTAACTTTAAAATGGATGATTATTGTTATCACTTACCTTACTGCAATTAATTAATCTAGTTGCTCTTTGGTCTTTGGATCTCCTAGGTGCAACTGTAGCATATATTACTCTTCCTCCAGTCTATGATATGAGGAATCTGTTTGGCAAAACCTTAGTTTGTGCTTCTTTTTGTTTACCTATGTCTAGTCTGTAGGATATGCAAATGTTTGCTGCATAAGTAAACATATTTGAACCAATCTGAAGTGCTGCTAATCAGAGTTGGCCTTTTAGAGCTTAGTGAGGAGATTTTATTGTAGATATTATTGTGTAGCAGCAAACCCAGAAAGGAGTAGCAAATATCCCATTTCCATTTATATGCTGTTATCCCTAATCTTGGGTTCATAGAGGTCCATGGCTAATCTTCTCACCCCTGCTGTTAAGATCCTATAAAATTAGCTTTCAATCTAACAACTTTCATGGCTATATGTTCCTGGTAATAGTAGTAATCAACTGTGGTACTCATTTTCTCTCTGTTTGCAGCCATTTATTGATGTTAAAACACCTGATGATTTGAGGAAAGAGAAAATGAGGCCCCCAAAACGTCTGAAGAAGTCACGCTAAGCGTATTGTAAGAGTTGAGCCTAATCTTATACACAATGTTATATCTATTTACAATTTTTAAACTCTGCTGAATTTATAAATGCAAGTTCAAGATGCATCATGTTGCCCAATTTGCAGTTTGTTAAGTTGTCAGCAATACTTTGCCCTCATTTTTTTATATGGTCAGCTGATAACAGGCATTAGTATTTAGCCGTTCTTGGTTATGCCTATTCGCAGGTGATAAGATGGCTCTGCAATTTCATCAGTTTCCTGCATTGACATAGGGAACGTCTCTCTAGATAGCTAAGCAAGCAAGCAGAGGCCAAAAGCAATGGGAATCACTCCAGATTTATGATTACCATTGATGTACTGTATTATATGTAACATGAGGATGCATTACTTCACAAACAAATTTATGGTGTTGACACTTTGTATCATAGTCAAGCGAGCTAATGTTCTTAACCATCCACATGTTTGATCCATTATACCTTGTCATTGAGCATTTGATACTACTTGGAAGCCCCAAGTATTGAGCTACATTTGTTTCTTCTGCATTTGCTTGTATTGCGATTTAGATTTTGGTAGCTTGCCTGGCCAGAATTTGATAGCAATATACTGTTTAGGGTCTTCACTGCTTGGGAATATGCTAACATGTGAGATCTAAAATGGAAATGGCAGACAGGGTAGAGCATGTTTGTCATCATAGTTTGTTAATAATCCGCATATGAGAATGTCCAATGTAAAGGTGAGGGTGTCTAATTCCACAAGGCTACCTTTCACTTCCCCGTTAGGATGTGCAAAAAGTCCCAGACAAGGAATGTTCAAGAGCTTCTCACAGTTGTATTGGTTCTGTCCGAGCAGTCTAGGACTGGACTGCTACAACAGCCTAATGGTAATAAAGGATTAATTGTACAACAGAAACATCTTTTTTGGGCTCTAGTTATTTAAAACATTAATCTATACTCATTAGGCACAACCTTTCCATTGAACGGACGGTCTATCACTCAAAGAGATGTTCTTGTTTTCTTTTTCATTTTTCAGATACAGATAAACCTCTGCATAAAATCTTTATCCAAGGTAAATCATGATATTCAATTAAAATTTCTATATAAATCTGAAAATGGAAAAGTCGGTTAATTTGTATAAAAACTTGGTCCATAATCTGTTAACAGTTTCTGACATCTACCTTGTGTGGGTAACATTAGATTGCTAAAAGCACTGAAATACCTTCCATTCAAAAATCCTGAAGAGAACTAAAATTATCAGAATAGACAAACTATCATGAAGCTGAAAACCTGGTGCTCTCAGGATTATTTTAATTTCTCCTTTAGTTCGTTTACATGAGATTTTAAAACCTGCAACTATAGCAAAACTGTTGATTGTACACTTTCCATGCTCGTATTTCTCCAAAACCCTACTCTTATCTTTTGGAAGTAATGTGTATTTCTTGTTGAATTATCATCCTCTCATCATCTTTACCTGCAAAACAACATAAATGCAATGTAGTAAGGCAAAATCAAAAGTCAAACAGTCATTCACAGATGTTACAAGCTAGGACGTCAACAATATCTTACCTATGTCTTAACAATAGATGCCCATATCCTTCGGACTAGGCTATTCGGGCCAGTAGGAGAAGATATCTTTCCTTCAATGAGTTTTTCAGCTGCATGTCCCATTTCATGGACAAATTTTACAGACTCAGATAGTCGATTGAGTAGATTCATCAGGGCAATCACTTCATTCCGTTGCAACTGCAACTAGAGGTCAACAAAATGAACTTTAATGCAAATGACAAATTGTATACCCAAGAAAAGAAACAACAAAAAGTATCTTCGACAAATATGCTTAAAACTGGTTGCTAATGGAAACCTAGGATACATCCCGTGAAATGAAAATAAAAGCAAAAACCAGCTTCATAGAGATAATTTCACAAACTGATCTTTGTAGAGATCAACACCACTTTCTGTTCAAACAATGGCATTCATAGGCCATTTCAGTGGAAATAATTAAATAAATTGTGCACAAGATATAAACTATATCAGCCAGAATGGTGAACCCAATATAGCATTCATTCCTGTGACATATTAAAAAGTTTCGCTTTCAATTGTTTCAAATTGAAGTAGCCTCAGTATATCACCTTTGAGAAACTTGTAACTACTATTTTTCCTGGAATAAACATCAAGTGTAAAGCAATGCAAAGAATCTAGGTAGTATTTATAGTCAATAGATGATTCTCAACTAGAGGATTTTGCATATGTGACACCAAATTGTAGGCCAGGATTCCTGGAGGAAGAAATTCAATGGCTTCAAGAGAGCATATCCTATAAGCAAAAACGCTAGCCACATATCGGAAAAGAATCCATTAGGAAGAAATTAGAATGGGAAACTGAAAGTCAAAAAGTAGGAAATGGTACTTACAGTCTGACCCAAGTGCTCCTCACCATTAACAGAGAACAGAATCTTCAATGCAGTTCCAAGACCAAGAACCTGAAGCTTTCCCCAAAGCCGACATTTCTCACATCCTACACAGTCCATCAATGCACTACAAAGCCAATGACAATTGTTATGTCATTGCAATAAGCCACTTGAATCAGTGCACAGATATCAAATGTCAAAAATCAAAGAGAAAAAGGAAACAGTTCATTAAAGCTTCTTTGCTCATGAGGATCACTAAGAACCTGGAGAGAAGGTAAAAATACAATGTCAGATTTCATTTCCTCTTGAGGATGATGAGTTTTGAATGAATTCAGACGGTCTTAATGTGCTAACACAAATACGTTTTAAGAAAATGTAGTTTCCAGTTTTATATGTTTAACATCAGTAGAGATAAGAAATTGTAGCTTTTTACAAGCATTGCTGAAGAGGAATTGAGAGAAACCTGATATTTTTGAATTGTGCTTGTATTTTCTGTTTCAATTCGGGTCCTCTTTGTCCTTTCCACAACTTAGCTTCATCAAATGGGAGTGGACATGCAGCTTGCAGTTTTGAATTATAAACTAGTTGTCTCATTAGGGACTGTGTTTTTAGGTCCTCAGTGGGATTCCCAGTATTATATTCAGCTTGTTCCAAGTAATCAGCTGCCTGAAACCCATCGAGCTCTAGGAAGGTAAATGACTCCAGAATAAATATATACTCGAAAAGTAAACATCAAGGGAAAAGATTCATAAGTATTTTTCTCAACATGTAGTTTTGCTTTCGCCTACTTATGTGCTAGGCTGCTCAAGTACACAAACAGATTCATTATGTACTCATGCTACTCACCTTTGTCACAGCTCGGAGAACAAAGAGGAATGTGAAGAACAAGTTTTCAACACGATATGGATATCTTAAGACCCGATCATACATTAATTCGAGATTATTGCCCCACTGAAATCAGTAAAAGGAAAATAAAGAAACCATGTTAGACCTTTTTAAAAATCCAATGTGCCTAAAGTTTACAAATGAGCAAAAAAGACAAGCATTGAATGACAAGAAATTGAGAATTTATACCAAGTTTGTGGCTTCATCGAGTAGATAATCAGAAGCTATATGGATCGAAATAGATGAGTGAAGACCAGAAATCAATTTGTACAGTATTTTTTCTTCTTGGCATGACTCTTCAGATGGATCTGCATATCAGAGTAAAAATGAATAAAGGATTTGTGCAAAAAAGGGCTTCGGCATCCTTCATTCACACACACACAACCACTTAAAAGAAGAATAGAACTCACATTTGGGACAGTTCTCTGAGTAGACAGCATCCCATATCCTTCTAGCCGATGGACCGGTGTAACCAGTATAGCGTTCTGGGTTCAGTTGAAGATTCACATATGTCATCTCAGCTGCAAATGAAATTAGACAATCACTTAAGAGGATCACTTTTTGGAATATTAGTTTCAAACACCACCATTCTCACTGTCACTCTTATAATATCTGCCATTGCCAAGAGAGCAACAATAATCTTTACTGATTTGCATAAGCATCAATTAAATTTATCATTCTCAGGCGCACAAACAGCAAGATTAAGAGCATCCAACAATAAGATAAGCACAAAGATAAAACTGAAATATGTCAGAACTGTCAAGAAGAAATTTGGACTCACAATTATCTGTCTCGTCATCATGAGTCCAGGGGTTATCTGTTTCTGTCCACCCCCTAAAAGCTTTACTATCTAGCGTGCGGTCAACAGCAGCCTGTGGCTTTCCTTCTTGGCACATAAGGTCATCTGATGGAAGGCCTCGATGGTAGGGCTTCTTAAATAATTCAGGGAATTCACTTTCCGGACATTCACAAACACTACAGTCCCGCAAACGGCACATACCATCATCAGGCCAAAATGGACAGTCACACCACAACTTAACCTGCCCACGGCAATAGAAAATACCGGGCTTCAGAGAAAATCAGGTGAGAAAACATAGAGCATGAATTTCAAATGCAGCATACAAACTAACCCTGTCATGCTAAGAGGCAGATAAACTAAAAGGTTTCGAATGAGAATAGTCTATTCTATGCCCTACGTTTGTCTAACTTAAGCATCATAATAGTGGGATTTCTCAACAACTTAAACTAGTGAGACAATTTTCATTCTATGCACATGCTTCGACTTCAAAACTTGCATAAATCTTAGAATCACTTCCTTTTCACTCTACACTTAATGCAAGTATGAAAAAAAAATACCAGATAAGAGGAAATGGAAGCTCTAACTGCTTAGACAGAATATAGTAACCACTGAACAGAAAGTTATAACTGCTAAACTGCCTATTTGCCATCCACTACTCTGGTAGTTTCCTATAATTATCTGTAATCAATACATAACCATTTATATTGAAAAGCTTTCTAGTTTCCCACATCAACCATTGTGAAAATTATCTCCACAATAATAAAATAAGACATTTACATAATATTTCCATCACACAATGGGCATCGGACAATAAGCTAACCTTGAAGTATCGAAAGAATGGTGTTTTAACAAGTTCCTGAAGTAATGGATGTAATACTTCCTCATTAAGATGGTCTACAGTCTCATAATCACAACAACAGTCCTGTACAATACCGCTATACTTGTGTTTGCCCTGCACAAATTGAAGAAAACAGTCATTGTCATACAAACAAAATGTCAACCACTTCATCATTCAACCTAAAAAAAAGGAGGGAACAAAAGGACAAATGACAACACGTTTCAATGAATTCATAAAAAGGCTGCTTAGAAATTCAGAAATCAAAAGGGGGGATCACATAAATAAATAAATGCGAAACTGGGTATTTAAATTTGGACCAATGTGACTCAAAGGAAAGTAAGAAAAAAAAATAAAACCTTTCTCCCCATTTCAATCTAAGTCTCCGCCATTTTTGAGTTCCCAAATAAAACTAGGCAAACGGTATCACTTTTCAATGATTCATTTATACATTGCCAACAATTTATAAGCAAAAGGATAAATTCAGAAGAATTCAGAAATGGGCAGTTGAAATTGGCGCCAACAGAACAAAATCAAAGTGAAAAAAAAAAGAAGAAGTAAACTTCATTTTTCATTTCGTTCCAAAGATTATTTCCATTTCCTAAGTAACCAAACAAAACGGAATGGGTAAAAAGAGAGAGAAAGCGAAACCTGAGAACAATAACAAGACTTGTTAGTGTCTCCAAACAGAGAGATCTTTAGTGTACTTTTAGAAGCCAAAGCTATTGCAACAACAATTGTAATGAAAGCTCCAATCACCCATCTCCGCCTCATTTTCTCACTCTTCTTCCCCTTCTTAACCTCTGATTCCACCATCTGCTACCTTTTCAACAAAGCAGAAAAAGACCCAGATTGCTAAAACACTGAAAAAACTTGATGGGTTTTTTGCAATGAAAAGAAAACAAGAGAAATTCGGGACTATTTTTCAAGAATAGAATCGTCAAGGTTAATAGATTACTGGGTTTTATGGTTGGGTTATTTAAAGGGAGATTTTGGGGTTAAGAAAGGTAAAAAAATCTATGATTAAAAGGGGATCAAGGTGGAGAGGAAAGATGATGTAAAAAAATTGTGGGCGTTTTGCTCTCCTTTGATGGTTTTTTTTTCTCTGCCTCTCCTTTACAGTTTCAAACCATGGGCACGCACTGAGAAAATCAAAGGGGTAGGATTTGGTCATTGAAGGTGCACCCAAGCTAAGTACTGTATTAATTACGTCATCAAGAAAAGATGGTGGAAAGAGGGACAGGAACCTTCCTTTGGAAGGGTTTATTTCAACGCTTTTAGTGGAAGACTCGGCGTTGACCTTAGTCAATATTAAAAAATAAAAAATTGCACTACTGAATTCGAAAATAAAAAATTAAACACGCACTTATCAATAATAAATAAATAAAATATAAGATTCAAATTTATTAATTTACTTATGTCAAAGTGTATCTCTTATAAATTGTGTTACAATTATCAAAATATTATGAAAAACTCATACTTATAAGTGAAAGATCTTTATGTAATTTTTTTTATTAGATAATTGTAAAATTATAACAAGAAGAATTGCAAGTGAAATGCTTTAATTTAATTTAATAAATTAAATTTATCACATATTTCTAAACGAGCATAATTTTCTATATTATATTTTTTAATTTAACTTAAAAATGATTTAAAGAGAAACTATTTTTTTAACATTAACTTTTGATTAATTTTAAATGAAAAAATAGTGAAATTATATTTTTTCAAATATAAGTCAATTTATCACACTAAGCATAAGATCCGAATTAAAGTGATAAATTGTGACTTTATTTCATATATAAGCAAACAGACAATTTTGTTGCAAATGGAGAACGAGGGTTCAGCCTTTGGGCTAGGCTCAATATTTGATGTTGGGTTAAGATTTTGAGCCAATCATGTTTGGGCTAAGATCCGACACGGCTCCATAAAGCTACAACTAACTATTAGTAGTATTGTTCCCAATACCAAAAGAAACTACTAATAGTATATTATATTATAAAGAAAGTTAATTTTTAAAAATTGTTTTTTTTGTTATTTTTAATTATCAAGATAATAAAAAGGAATAAAAACAATAAGTAATGAGAAGTAAATTATTTTAAGTTATTTTTTGTCTAATTGGCCATGTGGTTAGTTGGGATGAGCTTTAACTTTGTATTAGATTTGAACCATCAACACCCTTAAATGTATAAGGTAAAATTTTCGGACAGTAAATTGAAAATCTGTATTAAAAGCATAACAAATAAGCCTGAACCGCCCTCTTAACAATACAGTCTCAATTCATAAGATAACGAGATAAAGAGAGCAGAAAATTCTTGGGGTTTTATGATCAATGAAATACGATTCCTGTTTACTACTTTTTCTCGTCCTTGGTTCTACAAAATATCACTTAAAGGCTCCCTGACCGTTGTCCATAGCAGTCAAAGTGTCAGACGAGTTTGACAAACAGTCAATGAAGAGAGAGTGGATGAAGGGTTCATGATTCTGTTGCTGCCATTCTGCTTCAGGAAATAAGAAAATCATGGTCAAGTTTTACTTCGCTCGACAATCATATCTTTCTTACTCATGATTTCACATAGGGATTTTTTTTCATAAATCCCGGAAAACCACATGGAAAATGATTGCTTTCACCATGTAATCATTTTTCCTGATGCCTTTTGTCTGCTGCTTCCATCTGCTTCTTCACCCAACAATACCCAATGCCTTCCTCTCCCCTCTCTCTCTTTCTCTTTCTCTCACAGGATAATTAATAAAACATGATAAGTTTCCAGAATCTCAGCTCTTTATTTATTGGAACTTAACTCATCCAGCCAGGACAACGTACAGTACGGAAAAACCCTTTCACTTCATTAATTCAAGTTGTGGGGTTTTTATGTCTTGAAAATTAGACCTAATACTGATGAAACTAATGATGAACTTAAACGAAATCACCTATCAGAAACTAGATTATGACACCCATCATATGTTGTTAAGGAAACATTCACAGATAAACTCCATCTTCACTCGGGTGACGGGTAGTAGCCTAATTGTTCAATTTTTTTTTTTGAGGAAAGGGAGCGTACTCGATCATGTTAATGGAGAAACAAATGAACTGAGAATAGAGCATTGTCATCTACCACAATCATGTTTCATCCCCCAAATCAATGAGCCCTGCCCCTGCCTCACAGACAACATCACCGCGTCTTTTTGTTCTGGAAATCGAATCTCAAACGGGTAAAAGTAAACTTCCCAAAATAAATATAGCATGGGAAAATATATGGTCGAGAATCAATTCATCAATAGAATCATCTGGACATTGCCAAAGGCTCCACTCTGTCTAAACTTCAACCAGAGACATCAACGATCAATTTGTGTATGCTTAATCAAATTAATTATCCAAACGCCTGTACTAATCAAACATATTTTTCAGATTAAACTGCTTTAAATGGAAGGAACTCATCAGTCCGGAGAATGCAGAAGGCCAAAAAAAAAGTTCATTTATTTCAAGCCCATTTGATAGCACTGACAACCTAGATAAGAGAGAGCAGGAGGGTGGGGGGTTTCTTTATTCAATTATTTAATGTTGATTAATCCTGGGCATCATTTCCTGGGAAAATACCGTTAGTCAACCGAGTGACTTCGCATGGCATGCATGCCATCGGCATTTGTTGTAAGGAATATGATGTGTCACCATTTTGTTCCCCCACTGAGATGGATCTTTGTATTATTTTTTTTCCTCTTCTTTTATTCCATCGCCGGCAATCACTTTATCATATGTTCTATGCGTGCTTTTAATTTGCAATGTGGAAAGAATTGAAGATTATGTATTGAAAAATCGATTCAGAAGACAGAAAATTAAAGAAGCATAAAAACGTATCGTTGAGTCATGGAATTTTCTAAGTAGTGGTTAGTAATAAGTTTAAGCTGTATAATATGAGAATCTGTCTACTTTAATGCTCAGGACAAAGAAGCTGACAAGCCAAGAAAAAAGCTCAGCTCACATTGGCGTCACCCCGTACTCTGTACAGCAACCCTAGAGAGCTAACTAGTTATAATTGAAACAGAAAGCCTACACACAAATTGAAAACCCCTCCATTTTAAAGGAAAAACAAGCAACGAAAAGGAGATAAGATCAAAGAGCAAATCATAATTCATAATTTAATATAAACATAAAAGTTGATAATAAATAAGAGTTAGGCCTAGCCAGACCAGAATATTCCGGTGACTAGTATGAAATAGGAATGTTGAACGAGAAAATCAGAGCCAAAGTGCACCAGCTTCTTTGAGGAGAGGGACCAATGTGCCATTGATGTGGCAAGCCATGAGTGTTTCAATGCCACCAAGGAACTTGCCACCAACAAACACTGCAGGAACGGGCTGTCGACCATCGGCGGCTAGCTGAAAGAGGACAGCTTGGATGTCAGGGCCGGAGACGTGGTGGTCGAGCTCGATGATGGTAGGGCCGACTCCGAGCCCGAAGAGGAGGCGTTTAGCCACGGTGCACATGCAACAGCCACTCATGCTGAACAGAACTACTGCGTTGGTGGAAGCCAGTTGTCTCACTATCTCGTATGGATTATCAAGCTTCATTGTTACTGATGCCTCGCTGTCTAGTGCTATGTTGTTCGCCATTGGAATCTCAGTTTTTTTTGCCACCTGCATCTTTGGGTTTGATCACAACAGCAAAAGATAGTAGAACAAGAAAAAGAAGAAGGAGGAAATGTGATGAAACCTAAAAGGTAGATGAAGCTAAAGGGAGGTGACAAGGTTTTTTTAAGGTTGAAGAGAGGAGGGGGATGGTCAAACCTAATAAATTGAAGCAGAGGTGAAAAAGAGTGGGAAATGAAAAGGGCGTTTGTGGGTATTCTGAAACAGAGTAGAAATGTTAAACGAAACTGACACAGTGGGTAATATAGAGTAGAATTGACTCTAGCACTTTTACATTGTATACTTATATAAAGTAGTACAATATATACATATTTGAATAAAAATGAAACATTCTACGCTTGCTATTACTGCATAAACTTTGCTGATATTTTTATAGAACCAAGAAAGTATAAAAACAAAGAAACACCTAGAGAGATTATCAAAAAGATGAAAAGGAATATCAATCCTGAGAAAGAGCGGAGAGGTACCTGAAACTGAGCACCCGGCAAAACCTGACGGGGCTTGACTTCTGCCAATCTCTTCCAAGTGTACGGAGACAAGTCAGTGTTACGCCCCTCTAAATCATCTACCTTCAGAGGCAGGCATGCCTTCTTTGACGTTGCAGAGAAAAAAAATATATGCACCACTCACTCGCTATATATATATAATATATATAAATATCAATTTGAGTTTTTATTTCTTTATATATATATATAACACAAACAAAACCCCTTAGTTTTTCAAACACGCTGCCTGCAGTCAAAGAATCAAGAATATCAATGTTGAGATATATATACTTACACAAAAAAGAGCAACAAAAAGAAAGATGAACAAAACTTTCATGCAGGTTTCAGAGATTAGTGTGTGAAGGATGGGGTGGGACCCTTTATTAGAAAAAGTACCAAAATATCCCAACAGAAAAGGATTCTTGTAAGCTAGTCGCTCACGCCAATATCAGAACTCATCAGAAAGGAACAACCCTAGCAACAACAAATAATATCCTCATAGACTGATTGGTTTTTTTCTCTTTAAACGCGTGAGCCTTGTAGTACGGCGACTTGTTTCGGTTTCAGCAGGTAAAGGGAAAAGAAAACTGTTGCATTTTTCTCTTATTTTTTATGCTTTTCAAGTGAAACTGAAAAAAGAATTAAATCCTAAACAGGGAGTAGCAATAAATAAGGGTTTTTCTTTTATGGGTTTGTGTGGAGAGGGAGAGGGGAAAGGCAGCGGTAATAAGAGGTGATTACATGAAAAAGGAAACCGACAAGCCGACATAGAACGACTGAAACGCCGTCGTTGGGAGGGTCAGTGAGTCGCTTTCTTTCTCTCCTCAGAGTGGCAGCAGGGTGTTTGTCCTTTGCTTACTGTGACGCAGTCAGGTCATGCCTCTTATTTAACCTCAGCCCCATCCCTAGCCTTAGGATCCCATATTTCTTAGTTTACAGTTTTCTTTTCCAGATTTTAATTATAATATTTACACTTGAAATAGTTTATTTTATTTAGAGAAGATAATTATATCGAGCACAAAAGCAAATATCCAGATGTAAATATAAAATAAATTTTTATTTTAATTTTCTAGAAAGAATAGTAGTAAGATGTTCTCCGACCCATTTATACTTTCTTTTTAATTAAGTAACCCAATTATATATTTCATTATGGCATGCATTTGTAAAACCAAAAAAGGGCTTCTGAGTGAACTCTCCAATTTGAACAGTTAATTTGTGGGTGTAGTAGCATTGGCATAATGATTTCACCTTTTCTTTTATGAGTTTTAACAAGGATGTTCAGATCAGATAATAGGAGTGATCATTATATATTGTAAATTACACTGCAAAATGTTTCACCTTTTATGGAAAAAAATGCAAGTAAAAACGACCGGTTTAATTCTAGTTTACTGGTTTGTATTTTTTTAACCTGGCAATGTACCTTTCCATTAAAATCATTATATACTGGTTTTTATATTGGAAAGTGCCATCATTTGTAAATCAATATATGTTTAAATATGATATAAATTTAAGCATACAGGGACTTTATTATTATTATTATTTGTTTTCTTTACAAACATGCTAGTAATCAATTTTAAGTTGTAAATCAATCAAATTGAAACATTCAAAATAAAAAAAATTAAAAAAAAAAACAATTTTATGCATGAATCACTACTTTTAACAGGGATAACATTGAGAGAAGTACATGTATATCAATGGATTGGAATCCATCATGATCATTAGCTTAGCTAGTTCAAAGGAGAAGAGGAAGGAATGAACCAAAAGAGGAAATAATTAATTACTAGTAAATGATCCTCGACGGGTCATCTCTCATTCAAAAGAGTTTCTTGATATCCGAATATCCTACCCCAAGCACCCCCTAGAGTGCAAGCAAGAAACTGATGTATAGCCCCGAAACAGGCTTCAAAAGGGTCCCTAAAGTAAACATTCCAACATGAAAAAGACGACTCTACGTTGTTCTTTAGCTTTCCCCACAAATTCAAAAGGCAATTCTCGTTTCTGTTTGCAAGAATTGCCGCTGACTGAAGATAAGCAGAGGCTGCAGACTTGACCAGTCGGTTCCTAATGATGATTTTGGAATAATCGAACTCATTTCCTTCTTGATTTGTCGAGCGGCAGGGGGTGGTGATGAACTCAAAATAACGTCCTTCAAGCTTGTGTAGCGGGGTTCATCTTCGATGTCAGGGTCCGTGGAAATCGAAGAATTCCTAGTGAATTTCAATAAAGGAATATTTTGTAGCTTTTCCAAATCTGCGCCCATGATTAGCCATGAGAGGTTGATGTGGTCGACAATGTGGGCACCTTAGAAGCAGGAAAACAAAAGAAAATTGTTGTATAAGTTCAAAGATGATCAAACATTTTCTCTTGGTTTCTGTTGATCAGCATGAACCTGGAAAGCGAAAGAGGAAAAGGCTCCAGGTGGAAAACAATTGCAAATTCAGATTGTTGCGTTAGCTTGTTTAACGCTTTTTGCTATAGAGAGAAAAATATTTTACGTAAAATTAGGTTTCTGTTTTTATGCAGGTAACGACATTTTTATGGGCAATCCTTTTATGTAGCCAATTGACACGGACAACTTGAAAAGATTGGTTTCTTTTCGAGCTTGCATTCGATCTCAACATAAACCCGTAAAATTTGCAAAACATCCCAATAATCTTTGGATTAATATTCGATACAGTGTCAACCTGATACATTATTAATAAAGTCAAAAAAATAAGATCTATATTTTATTTTTTTTAAAATGTCACCTCATTAATAAGGTGTCAAGATTTAATAACTTAATAATTCGTAAAAACTATACACTATCAGTACATCAAATACTTTTTTATAATCTTTAAATAAAGTGTCAACGTTTTTTGTTTCATTATCTCTAAACATTGAAATATAAGAGGAGAGGGATTTAAGATTCAATTTGTCTGTTATAAGTAAGTGTATATGTCAGAGGAAATGCTTAATTTTGCAAATCTATGGCCAAGTGTAAGCATATATTTTGTTAGGCGTGCTGTTGAGCATACAATGTGTAGGGTGTAACTTGATTTTAGCGTTGCAGAGTTTGGGCTGACTGATAAATGCATACGAGATGTGAAACGATTTTGGGTTAAGTTGACTTGAGGTTAAAATTATTGCATCAAGATGTATTTTGAGAATTTGTTTTCTTTTCATAATAAATTATTATGATTTTGAGGGAAATTATTTTTTTTATTTTATATAAAGTAACAAGATATAATGTTTAAAAAAGTTCTAAACTATTCAACAATATTCAAATAAGTCTTTTTTTATTATATTCAATCAAATTTTTATACTTTTATTTTAAATCAATTACACTCTTATAATTAATAATAGGTTAATTAATATTAATCAAAATACCACTTATCATTTTATATTTACATGATACTGATATGGCATTGATGTAAAGAATGAAAAATGTCACATGATCATATTTAGCGGTGGAGTTAGAATTTCAAATTTGAGGGAAAAAAACAAAAAATTCAATATTTGAGGAGACGAAACTATAAAATTTATAAAAAATTAAAGGTAAAATTATAAATATTTAAAACAAAACAAAGAAAAAATTATAAACTTTCGAAATTAGGGGGGACCCTAACTAACCCCCTCTCTTCGCCTCTATCATATTATTATATTAAATTAATATATCATGTTATCATCAATTATAATATGTCAATATACAATATCATCATCATTTATTATATATTAACATACCACATCAGTACTATATGGTATAGAATGATAAATAACATTTTGAATAGGTCAATTATTAATCATAAAAATATATTTGACTTAAAATAAAAATATAAAAAAAATTTTAAATTTTTTTAAATAATTTAATTTTTTTAAACTATTATATCAAGTAACAACAACAACAACAAATATTATATTCGTTCTAAGCATCATTGGGGACTAGAATTCTAAGTAGATTTTTTGCTTATGAAATGGGTGTCTCTTCATCATTTGTAACTAATGTGATCTAATCTCCTTTTTGTTTATTGAAAGTTGTCTTTCTTTTTATATATCAATAAGTAGAAATTTATTAAAAAAGTATAAAAATTGTACCAATAATAACAGTTTGATCTCTCATTAATTACTTATAACTCAAAATCCAAAACTAAGTTAAAGGGAAAGAAATCCAACAAAATGCCTTCCAACTCATTCAATCAGAATATGGAATACCGTAATCAGCATCTGGTTGATAAGGCCATGCGCATTTTCCCATTAAAATAATGGAATCAACCAAATTACTAGGACCTGAAACGCTACTTTTGCAATGGGTGAGAAGCATTTTTGACCATTGACTGTGCCGAAGAAAAGGAGTGAAATATTGGTTTGATTTACAAGCCATAACAGGAAAAATCTAAAGAATTTAAAAGCCTATTAATAAAAGCAAAAGCAATTTACCATCAAAAGAAGTAAAACGGAACAAGAAAAACCCCCAAAAGGTAAATGAAAGTTCTCAAAAACTAAAAACTAGTTTTATATCGAAATGTGAGTCAAGATCAAAGCCCTAATCTATTGAAACACATTGGAATAGCCTGTTGGTGTATTTTTAAAATTAAAAGTTATATCACATGATGAAAAGCTATTTTAGTTTAAAAGTTATATAATATAAAGTGATATAATGTATATATTGGATTATAGACAAGTTTTCATGTGAATGGTTATATCTCTTGATAAAATAATATTCAAATGTTATGAAATATATTAAAAAGATACTATAGTTCAAAAGTTAAATATGAAAAGTTATTATTTTATATTATAACTCAATGGTTATAATTTATGGAATGAATAATCTTTTCAAAAGATGATTATTAAAATAATAATTATATTTAAAAGTTATGTTAGGTAAAATGAAAAGATGTCTTTTAGATAAAATAGTGCCTTAATAAAAAGATTGTGTGACACACTTACAAGACTATATAAAGGGTTTGTTGCCAACCATTTTGACATATCAACATAAACACTAAAACAAAAGTAGAAATATCAAGAGTAAGAAAAGTATTTTGTTTTAATAACATAAACACTTAAGTTCTTATCAATTACAAAAGCTTTTAAATTTTTTATAATCTACTTGTTACAGAAAATAGATTCTAAAACCAAACAACTTTACAAACCCTCGGATGTGTCTAGCGATCTATCCTAGTTAAGTGTAATACGAAGTTAGACGTTGATTTCAATGTATCCTTAAGACTATTCATATTATTTTCCTTTATACACCAAGTGGTAGGGATATCATTTACACCAACATAGCCACATTTCTAACGCAATACAAAAATCTGGTGCGTGCAAATCAAGAATGACATAAAAGAATAAATGGCAGCTAGCGTCTTCAACTCATGATGGAAACGGGGAAACAAAGAAAAAAGAATAAGAAAGATGGCTCAAGGGAGACACAAGGGCAATTTTGATCATCAAAATGTCCACTTGCATAATAGTTTAGCTGACATGCTAGTGGCAAAAATGAGAGCTCCGACGAGTATAACTGGTTGCCCAACGATGTTTATCGCCAGGGTATTCTGAAACCCAACGGGGTTTGTCTCCTCCTGTCTTCTAGGATATGAAGACGGGGTCTTTGAAATTTACCCTAAAAAGCATCCGGAGTGATGAGATTCTCAGTTTTTTTCCAGTATTTGAAAATGATTAACTGAGAAGCTTGGACTATTTGTCTTGTTCATGCAGACTGATACAAATACAAGTTGTGTTTTAGTTAGCTAAGACTGTGTTTGTTTTGGGTCGTGGACCCAGGGCTTAGGTTCACCTCTCATGAGATCACATCAGAGCTCTATAAAGATGGGTCTGGGCCCAGCTGCGCTTAGTTTTCTATTTGATCGTATCAATCTTGACTCTTAGCAAATATAATTCCTTGTTTGCAATTCAATGTTCAAATGCACCTTGCAAGGCAATTCACAAATTAACGTGGTCTACAACTTTTATGAAAGCAGAAAAGATGTGAAACCTGAGATCCATGTCGGCCATGAGTGGAAATATGTTCACTCTCTTTTCAATTGTAGGAGCCACAACAAGCTCTTTTTTTTCCACAAAGACAATGATTTGGCTGTGTATGGGTTGACTGCACCCCTTACCAATCTCAAAATATGCATTCGCTGATCAAGTGTTTAGAAGATAATTTGGTGAAAAATCTATTTTAAAGTGTGGTTATTAAAAGCTTGCTTGTCCAAAAGGGATCTTTATCAAAATCTTGAAGCTTGGGGCACAAAGAGAAGAGGAAAAGTACTTAAAGAGTAGTAAAGAAAGCTCCTTGACATTGACAGTTCAATGCTAGGAATTATCCAGAATCTGATCACAAATCTATGGAAAATGGTTCGAACATAGTAGTGGGTAGGTTGGGAAAGTAGAAAAAGAAAGTAAAAAAAAAAGAATCAACTTTGAGCATGTGTTAGACATGGACATTACATGTTAGACTAGAGATTGTAACCATTATCATTGTTATTATCTATATGTATAATATTGAACACCACAAACATATGACATAAATATATAGCTGCTCTTAGTTATCTCATGAAATCACAAAGGGCTTTTATCAAAGTGCATGATTGAATATTGGAATCCATAAAATAAAAATTTTAATTATATAGTAAAAAATGGTATATTATCTGAATTCTTAGGGTCAAAATTTTGTTCTAAAGGGCTAAGAATCAATTATTGCTAATTGTAGCAGAGAATATGAGACCAAGAAGAAAAAAGGTGCCCATTAAGAAATGTCGTGGGGGTTAACTAAAGGAGAAAAGGATGAATGTAGAATATAGATGTAAGGTTGCAAGGGTTGCCGTTTGCCGTAAGCCTAAAAGAAGATAAAAAGAAAGTGTGGTCCTCAACCATCTCCATACGTTAGCGTCAAAGCCCATGTAAAGAAAGCTGGTTTGTTTCCATTCCTCTTTTAGTCAGCAGCATGTGCTTACGGAAGTTTATTGAGAAAGACCCTGACCATAGTTGTGATGCAGAATCCCTTTGAGAGAGCCCTAACTCATTAAAACTTTTACCAATTATATTATATTTGAAGTCTAGATGAACTGTGTATGTAGCCTTTGGAAATGAAAAGAAGTATCCCTGTCAAGAAATTATTTTGGTTCATTTGCTTTTTACTTTCTATTTTTTATAATTTTAAACTGTATAACCCTAGCTTTGCCTTCACTGATGCAATCCAAAATGTTAACAAATACTCATTTGACTCTGGGTTTTTTTTTTCTTTCAAATAAAAGATCAATTGACCCCACTTTTGTTTTTTTGGCAGTGCCTGGCAACTTTGACCTGGCTCTATAATTTCAGGGAACTACAGTTTTAGACGGTAGGCAGGGGCACGATGGAGGGCAAAAGTTTCCTTGATCCCATTTCTCCACCCTTTTCTTAGTGTAGAAGACAAAAAAAAGAAGAAGAAGATCATTTATGTAATTTTCACAATCATGTGTTGTCGAATGCTGAAAGGTCTTTGGACCTTACATCGTCCAAGCCAGGTAGGGCAAATGAAAGAGACATGGTTTCTTTTAGCAAAAAGGTTTTTGGATTGAAATTGAGCTTCAATCCAGACTTTAATGGTCAACACCAGTTGCGAATAAAAGAGTGATGACTGATGAGAGAGTATGGAATCTGGGGGGTCTGCTATTTCTTCCATTAGCTAAAGTTAAGAACTGTAAAATCCAACTTGTCAATTGCCATTGTTAGGTCACTGTGAACATTTAAAAGTACGATCAAGACCCGTCACTTGATTATTACGAATAACTTTGGCAAATCATCATTGCAGAACAACCATTTTAAAAGCAATCAAGTTGTCCAAATTTCAGGAATTTTCTTCTGTGCACGATATAATTAATACCTTTAACCCGTTTATCACTTCCCTAGACTTTCAGTCTCCAAGTTCATTTAACTATTTTCGTTCATAAAAGATTTAAGTAATCAGAAAATCAAAGCTTAAACCAAGAATTTTTAATAGAATTATTCTACTTGATAAGAGCTCAGGGGAGCTTATTGTAGGTTTCGACCCTCAATTTGATTTGATTTTCAGTCCAACACTTAAGGGCCATTTTTTTCTGAGGAGTATATTATCTATATATTATAAAATAGAAAATCTTAGTGAACACGGTTCATGGGGCATGGTCCATACCACTTCCACCTCAAAAAACATCCCAAATAGTGGGACAAAGACAAAACTGCCGGTGGGATACGTTCTCGAGATCAGATAATAAATCTGCATTCGTTTGCAAAATCTATCAAAACTTTCACCAAGTGAAAGCCTACCAATTGAAACAGGGGAGAGCATGTTCATTTGCCTGTCCGAAAAGTGCTGAGTACAGAGGTAGTTGCTGTTAGTCCAAAATCTCGGTCGAGTTCCTGATGTCAAGCTTTGATTCGGAGAATGTTCAGTACCATCAGTGCGGGATCCCCAATTTCTTGTGAACTGATTATTGCATACATTGCAAATCCTCTTCTCCTCTCTCTCCCTCTTTCTTTATATCAAATAATTCATTATATTATTAGGTGACATTGTTTCGTTGTGTATGTTTATACATATTATCTGCTTTCTTATAAATAAAAAAAAAAGAAACAAAAAGTCAAAACTTCTTGTTTGCAACACTAGAGGCAAATAAATTCAAAACTAATTAATCCTTGTCAGATTGCTCTGGCGTGATGTAGTTTAATTAAATTAGGCAAACTTTGACTAGCTCTTCTGCAAGCCTACCCAACCTTTTTCAATACCCATATCTTCTCATTTATAATAGGCTATATTTTTGGGTCGAATTTGATGATCCTCAGAATTAGTATGCCTCTAAACTGATCTTTTTGATTAGTTTATACTCATTAAGTTTGAAATGAGTGATGTATCAGTATTCAAATTAGTCTTCCCATGATCTCATCTTTATCGAGAAAAAAGTGATAACAATATTAATACGAGCCAGATTCCTCACTTGACAAGTGACCTTTTAAACACTGGAAGTTGACTGATAATATATCCATTAATTACTATTAAATTATTCACAATGAAATATTTAATTTCTTGATTCTCCAGATTCTTCTTCTCTGCTCTTCCTTTTTTAATGTTTTCTGGCGTTTTCTCTTGCGTTTTCATTTGACCCATATCATTAAAATAAGTACAAACGTCCACGGGCAACAGTATCCAAGGGCAAGCATTTTACTTCACTTAATTTGCTGCTGATGTTAATGAACTATAACAATTGTGAAGTATACACATTGGCCACTAAAGAACAAACAGTCTCTTTTGGTAAGTATCAAAGATATAACCTTAGTTTGGATCAGTACAGTAACAAATACATCAATTATGTCCGTCTTTATTTCAAATAAAAATTAATCGATAAAACGGATAAAATAATATCAGAGTTTATATCTTTTCATAATAACATAATATTTTTTAACTCAAAATTGGAATCAGATATATCCAAATTTACAAAATAATTTTTTTAGAGACAATTATGTGCACCTTTTAATAATACTTATTTTGAGCTCGAAATTGCAAATAGTATGAAAATTACTTAGTGGTAGTTCTTTTGCTATGAACCAAATTAGAAAAGTACTGAAAGAAAAAGAAAAGTTCCAGTGTCTCTTTCCTTGTACATTTTTAACGTTATTATATAAAGCAGAGTAAAAGCAGCAGAAACTTTAAAACAGTCAAAATGATGTGATTTTTGAGAGTCTTTTGCAAATTGCACGTTTTAAAGGGTTTGGTAAAGACTTTTCAGCTTTGGAGAGTCTGGATTTGGATAGTCTTGATCACTCAACTTGAACCTTGTGGACATAGATATATATATATATATATATATATATATATAAGCTAAAATTCTATCCCCTTCGCTATCCTTGATTATATCTTGGATATATACATATTATGCTTGGACATTCCTCTTTCGAGTTAAATCAAGGAAATCAAGTGGCACATTAAATATAAATATATATATATATATAGTTCTATCATTTATTGGAATTCCATTCCTAGCTAGGCTGCTTAAACAAATGTAAAACAACAGCCCGTTCAAATGTCACATGCTTTGTTACTTAATTTTTCTTATTATGGGTGATTATGTCTTTTTCTCTAAATGACAAATTATTATTAAAGATTTTTGCTGCCGTGAAAGTATTCAATACATCTCAATATTTAATTTAATAATTGATGTATGTATTTTTATTCAATAAATTGTATTAAAACATATTGTTCATGTATTTTTGTTCAAGCGTTGAGAAATGTCATATGCTATATTACATCAAATTAATATCTTTGGACCGAACTCTTTTACTTTCATATTTCCAGGTAGTGCTCTACTCAACGCTGATATTAAAATGTTGCAAAATTTCAGCGGAGCTAGTTGGTCCATCCTTCCTTTATACAAAGTCAGGATTATTACTAATTGAACTTTAGGCTAGATAAAGAGTATATTGTGTTGGTGTATTTTTAAAATCAATGGTTATTTTACATGATAAAAAGTTATCTTAA
>NW_018397267.1:4052103-4054341 GCF_002168275.2 Theobroma umbraticum | reverse complement strand
AACTCCTGTCCACCACTGAAATTGCACTCAAGTTGTTTAGGCTGCCATCCTATCCGGTCCATATGCAGCTCTTCAAAAGCTGACTCAACAAGTCTTATACATCCTTGATGCTTTAATCAACATGAAATAATAGGGGAAGAGTTCAGTGCAAACTTGATATTGTTTTAGTTAATAATGCCTCTCTCATCCAACCATTTTGATTAATAAAGAATGAATAGCTTTAAAATGTAGCCCATCACAAATGATGTCATAATCAAACTTGTCTAACCTGTTTCATAGGCTGGTCTATTCCCAGAAAGTGGGAGAATTTATCTCAATTTTCTAAATTTAGAATGAATACAGGCATGCACACCGTGTGAAAGCATTTCATAGATCACGATACAAGCTTAAAACAAATATCATGCTAAAAAATGCTGACCTGAGACAGGAAACTGCCAGATGTCATCTCACTTGATGTGCTGGGCAATTTAGAGAAGTTGTTTACAAGGCCACCCAACAATGAACGGCCCACTAGTGCACAGTCAAACAAAAGCAGGTAAATAAGATTAGATACCAAGGACTAAATGAATTTATGACAGATGTTTTAATCTTATATTCTTATGATTCAACAATTTATACACTTCAATTGCGCCAAGACCAAAATAAACACATTTATGCAGATAGTCAGATACAAAGCATTAAGAAGCTGAAAAATGGATCCCAGGACTTATCTCATCATGCCTTTATCCATAAAAGAGGACCGAAAGCAAAAGTGATCCTTCCTATTGCAGTTTTCTAGTAAATATTAACGAATAAAGATTACAGGAAGAAACAGCATGATAGAATAGACACAACCAGAGTTCATAAACAGCTCCACAAAAATCCCACAGAAAGAGACTTCTCAATTGTGAAATCCAAGAAATAAAAAAGGCTTCTTGAAACTATGCTCATCAAAAGAAACATGAATGACTAAAAGAAATCAGAAAACACAGTGGAACAAGATCCAAATATAAAATTGTATACAAAATACTACATAGACTTCATATTGATGGCAGTGACAAAGATGGTGATGTGCAGGAACTGACAAATTCAAATCCCAAGGTCATCTGAGGCTAGCTATACTTCAATAAGTCCCACCAAACCCCACCCAAATCTCTCCAAAAAGAAACGAAATCTTTTATCAATACCCTTTACTCATCTTGGCTCAAACTTACTGCTAACCAAAAGGAATATTCTCGCTGAAGCTACGTTCTTACTGGGTTTGGTTTTTTACTCAATCTCAATCAAAGCAAAATCTTTTCAATGCATATTGGGTTCAATGGATTGAAATGCTTTGTATGCTGTTCATATAAACCGTCACATCTGCTCATTAACAAAAAAAAAAAAGAGAAAAAAGAAAGCTTCAAGAAAATAAACACCAAATGTTAATTTACATCACATAGCCCCGGAGCATCTGGAAGCAAAGCTTGCAGCCATCGTCGTGATTAATTGGCCAACCTTAACAGGGGAAAAGGAAAATGATTGAACAGGTAAGAACCTAAACCGTTTAGCCGTTAGGACTTCGGAGGGAGAGAAGAGGCAGGACATTGGGTTTGAGCCCAAGGTTACATGAGCCTAGCCCAACACAGAAAATACAATTGCTTCAAATACGAAACCCAACCATTGCACGTCAAAAAACAAACTGAAAAACAACCAATGGTTTTATCCCTACAGCCACTGACTCACTTCGTTTTCATTCTAATGTTATTCATAAATTACCCATTCTAGGAAGCGGCCAATCTAAAAGCTTTAATGGATTAGTTGCGGCAGATAGCTAACCCACTCGGGCTTCTAACGGTGGGTACAAACCTACAACCTGGTCAAGTTGACTGGACTCAACCAATACCATTATTGAAACAGCTCCCACCCAACTTCTCAATTCACCATCCTGCCTCCCTCTACCAACAACAACAAAATACCCATAAAAAGCCAAAATAATAATTAAAAAAAACCATTAATAAGCCCAAGAGTGTGATAGATGTAAAAAATTCCTCACATGGTTTGTGATTCGGCCTCGAAGATGGCAAATGAAACACATGGTTACAAAGATAAAAAGTCAAAATATTTTAGGAGCTACAAAAGAAATCTTCAACAACTTAAGTATATAGTAATATTATGGAATCTTACAGCTTACTAGCAGATTTTTCATGCGATATATAAACAGAGAAACCTACAAGTGATTGGTCAAACAACACACAGAAAAGAAATAAAAATAAAAAA
>NW_018397267.1:4040891-4052091 GCF_002168275.2 Theobroma umbraticum | reverse complement strand
AAAAAAAACCTGTTAAAATATCAACTCATCTATCTAAGTTTGAAGTTTAGAGCCCCCCAAAAGGAATATTACTCCCCCACGCCAATGCCATCTTCAATATTAAACAAATATTTTTGGCTTATGTACAGAAACATAATATAAGTCATATATATATATTCTTTTAACAAGTCTCAAAATCACGATCTTGAAATAAAGTGGACAAGAATGTTGCATTCTTTGACAGCAAAAGCAAAGACCTAAGAGACTAAGAAGACTCTCCAAGAGCTATAGCCATTAGCCGCTTAAAACCTAGTGGTTGAGCCAACCAATTGATCTTTTACCAAAATAGGGGGAAGATATCTCCTGCCTGGCTTACCAAACTTTCTCAAAAGGGAAAAGTCCTTTAGGGTTTAAAAGTTGTTAGCAAGGCATGCATGGAACGTTCTTGTTTGAAAGAGATATGTGAAAATCACGTTTTGCTTTCTCATGTCCAATTAGGCCCCTTGAAAATTACCACAAGAAATCACGTCGCTTTTTGGAACAATTGTTTGCCTCTATGTCTGGCATGAAACTTCATTTTCTTAGGGGCTGGCAAAACAGTATTTTGGTTTTGCAAGGTCAAAAGGTCGTTTGTTTTCACCTTTTTATATTATAATATCTTTTTTATTCTTCGAACTTGTAAGACCCATCATAATTAAACTTATGTCTACTACTTTCTTGAGCTATATCTAGAAAGCCAAAAGATTTTCTTTTCTCACCCTTTAGACATGGGGGTGTCATATCTCCTCTACATCCTCTTAGAGCCCCCAAACCTACAAACATATTCCAACTATTATATTTAAAGGGCTTAGATTTGGGTTTAGGGTCTAATTCAGAACGAAGCCTGCTATAGAGCACCATAGCTAACTTATTCTTCCCAAACAAAAACAGAGAGAGGCAAATGGATAGCTTCTGGGTGGTAGCGGTGGCACCAAATTAGGAATGGCTAACTGAGTATAGCCGGATTGATTTTGGGCTATCCTACCTTGCCCTCTAAAATATCATTTATCCCTCATGCTGCATCCTCTTCATGTCCAAGCAAGTTATGGTCAAGTTGGATTAAAAAAGGTTGAGAAACTCATCCCACGGTTTTTGTTTCTTTATACATACCTGTGTATTTATAAAAAAGTAAAGAAATGTTAAGGTTCGAACCCGAATCTTCTCTAGAAAAATCACATTTAATCCTCATCATTCTTAAGTTAATTCCAAATAGCTAATGTAAGTTTAATTTTTTATTTGACACTAGTATAATGTTTTTTTTAAAAAATTGAATTATTTTAAATTTTTATTATTATTTTATAATGTTCAATTAAGTTCGTATATTTTAATTTGGCATAATATCCAAACAAAAACCCCTAAGCTATTTAAAAAAATTAAAATAAACCCTTATACTTTTATTGTATTTAATCAAATTCTTATATTTTTATTTTAAGTTAAATAAGCTTTTATAATTAAAACTTGACTTAATGAAAATATCATTTGTCATTTTTTACTACTTGGCACTGACATGAAATGTTAACATATCATAATTGAAGATGATATAATATGTTGACATATTATAATTGATGATAACGTGATATGTTAATATAGCATGATAATATGATTATGTGATATTTTTTACCTTCTACATTAGTGTATGTAAATATAAAATGACAAGTAATATTTTGACTAATGGTGATTAATGAACCATTAGTCATAAAAGCTTAAGTAACCAAAAATAAAAATATAATGAATTTGATTGAATGCAATAAAAGAATAAAAGCTTACATGAATTTTTTTAAATAGTTTAAGAGCTTTTTGAAGCATTATACCTTCTTATTTTTAGTCAAATATGTTCTTAGAATTAATCGTTGATTAACTATTATTAATCAAAACGACTCTTGTATTTATAACACATGATGTTGATATGAGGGTAAAAATAACATTTATATTATTATATTCAATCAAGCCTTTATGTTTTTATATTTAGTCAAATAAATCTTTATAATTAACAGTTGATTAACTATCATTAATCAAACAATACTTATATTTATAACACATGGTGTTGAAATGGGTGTAAAAATGTCACGTGACATGTTATTATATCATATCATTATCTATCACGATATGTCAAACCAGTAACATGTAATATAAATGACAAGTGATATTTTTTTATATCTTATGATGTTGATATGAGGGTAAAAATGGTACTTGTATTATTACGTTTAATTAAATTTTTATATTTTTATTTTTAATCAAATATGTCTTTATAATTAATAGTTAACTAATTGTTATTAACAAAATCAACACTTGTATTTATAACACATAGTGTTGATGTGAAGGTAGAAGTGCAATGTGATATGTCATCATCTATCATGATATGTCACATCAATATTATGTGATATAAAATGACAAATGATGTTTCTTTTTATATCATATGGTATTAACATAAAGGTAAAAATAACATTTTTATTATTACGATCAATCAAGTTTTTATATTTTTATTTTTAATCAAATAGATCTTTATAATTACCAATTGATTTACTATCATTAATCAAAATAACACTTATACGTATACCACACGGTGTTGAGATAGGGATAGAAATGTCACTTGACATGTCCTCATGTCATGTCATCATCTATCACGATATGTCATATCAGTATCATATGGTATAAAATGATAAATGATATTTTTCTATATCACATGGTGTTGCCGTGAGGGTGAAAATGGTACATGTATCATTACATTTAATCAAATTTTTTATTTTTTTAATCATAAAAATTTTTATAATTAATAATTGATTAACTGTTATTAATCAAAATAACATTATATTTGTACCACATGAAATTAACGTGGAGTAAAAATGCCATATGACATGTTATTATTTATCACGACATATTTACATTAACACCATGTAACATAAAATGATAAATAAAGTTTTAATTAAGCAAAGTTAATCATTAATTATAAATTTTTATTTAACTTAAACTAAAAATATTAAAATTAATTAAAATGTAATAAAAATAAAAAAATAATTTTTTTTGAAGTATTATACTTATGTTTAATTTAATGGATAAAAAATATCTTAAAACCCCACGATTTAAATATGTTATTCTTACCTCTGAAAAAGTTGTAGATATAAAACTTTTACTTTTGGTTAAAAAAATATATTTACTCGTAAAAAGTTTTGGTCAAAAACAAAGTGGAAGAGGGTGAAAGAGATGGTAAACAAGACCGTGGTCCCAAATTATGGTCAACAGGCTTTCAATCAGAGAGTAGGGTGGGATAAATCATAGTAATAGGTTTGATGTTCACAAGACAAGGTTGAAAGCATAGGTTTGGGTACCTCCTAAATCTATTCTAAATTCTGCAACCTGGAAAAGATCAACGGGGGCCATAGAATAATTGCTCTCCTTTCTTTATCAAAAACCACCCCCTTTTCTCCTATGTTGTCACTGTTAAAAAAAAAAAACCTAAAATGGATGAGTTGTTCTATGTTATAAAATTATGCAAAATTCTTATATTGAAATAAATGGATTTTTTAATTGAATCGACCTTGCTTTGAGATATCCCAAGCGCCTGAATTGAATTGAAGAAAAGATATCAGTGCAATCAATCAATCATTTTGACAGTGCACTACAGTTGAGAGAAGGGGTATGCAGGTACATCCTTTGGATAGTATATAAATGAAATTATTTATTCATAATATGTAATATAATTCTTATTTAATATATAAATTATTAATAAATTATATATATACATAACTCAATTAAAAAGTATTTATAAAATATGATTCTAATGTTATGTATTTTTTTTTTAAATTGATAAATCTTTGGATCTTATTTTTAATTTTTTTTAATGTATTAAAAATTTTGATGTAATGTTCTTGTATTATAAGAAAAAATTATGTACAATATATGTATTAAGTTTAATATTTAAAAAAATATAAAAAATATATTGATAAATTTATTTTTTATTAATTGATGTATAAATTAATAAATTAATAATTTATTAATTAAATAATATCTCAATTAATTTCCCATAAAAACATGAACAACCCCTTGGTAAGACTTTATCACCATTTTCTTTCCAATGGTAAGGGGTGAAGGGTTTTTAATTAGTATTTTAATGATTTGAACTTAAAGAGTATTTGTACTTGAGTATTGGGTTGATATTATCTCTTCAAAGAATTGTTTTCTTTCAGTTTTGGTTTAATTTGGCAAGCTAGACAAAGCCTTCAACCTCAAGCGTAGTTAGTCTAGATATAAAAGATTCTTTAATAAGCTTCCTGTAATAGAGGTAGTCAAGCACCTAAACCACTTTCCTTGCCTTGAACAATAACAGTATGTCCATTCGTTGCAAATGTGGATACATTTATGACACAACTTTATTGCTATGTGGTACACAATTGTTTAATTCCCAACTCAGATGAGCAAAAACAAATAAGTAGTCAGAAAGAAAGAAGGGAGAAAAAAGGAAAACCTCAGAACGAGAATTCACAGAGATTGAAAGTGAAAGTCAAAATGAAAATGAGAAAAGAGTGGCAGAAGGGGAGTGGGTACGTTACAAATGAAGTAAAGGCAAATGAAAATGGCCATTGCGGGGGACAAGTACACACACACACACACAAAAAAGAAAAGAAAGAAAGAAAGACTAGGTAGTACAAAAGCAACAGTAACAAGTGAAATAATGATTTCATATCGTGGGGGCTGAAAATTGCTGACAGAAAGAAAGCTCTCAATTACTGCTTGCAGTTAGCTTTTACTTCTTGATATTTATTTTTATTTTTTATTTTTTGGCTTTCCCCTTCACGAAGACCATGACACGTGCTATGGTCTAGAGAGTGGAGAGACTCTCATCAAAAATATCCTCTCGTCTCTCATCGAGAAGTCAGCCAACGCATTGATAGATTACACGCCCTCTCTTTCTCTTCAGACCATGACACGTGCCTTTGCCTCTCTCCCTCTCTCTCGAGCCTGTCACAGAAAAACTCTGTCCTCCCCACGACCCACTTGCCCCCCTCGCCCTCTCTTTTGCATAGAACAACTCAAAACTACACGAAACTCTTTCTCAAAATTTTTTTTTTCTGATTTTGCCATTTTTCATGATGTAGTTGTAGAGTACTACTCACCCATTTTATTCCCTTCTCTTTTGTAATTTTTGTTTAGTTTAATGTTATATTAGAGGAAGTGGGGCAGTATGGGTGATTACATTAAGGCTTGGCTTCTTTCTAACCGGCAAGTGATTGAACATTGGATTGCGAGAACACGCCTTTGGGTTAGAGTTTTTTGGACTTTATATGGTAACAGAAGATGTTCTTTCTTTTTTTTTCTTTTGAGATTTGTTTTTGGTATTTGGAGGTCATAAGAGGAGACATTACCATGATTTGGATAAGAATCATGGTACAGCCACGACCACCATTTCCTCTTTTCCCTTAATCTCCCCCGCAAATCCTTTGGCCTTAAAAATAAGACTAAATAATTCTATTTGTTTTTTGAACTCTAGCGCATGTGCTGGCTCCTCTTGTGTCCTTTGCTTAGCCAACTTCCATGCCCTACTCATTTTTATATGGAAAAACAAGATAGTAAAATGGACCTGGGGTCGTACTCAGTACAGAAATAATGGAGGCCATCATCTTTTGCTTTAGTTGGATACAATATGTATGGCTTTTGGTTTGAGGTTTTTCTATCCCACTATTGATTTTTATGCACTTTCAAGTTTTAGGAGCATTCACCCTAAGCTAACTCAAAAGTGAGTTCACCTTTTAGAGGATCCATTTGTGGTTGGTTGGTTTCAACTTTATGGTGTTTTTAATTATCCTGTTTGATTCATGTATCACTAATACAAGACCAAACTCCAGCACAAAGGATTCCTAATTTCACATTTCTTTTCCATCATGGGACCTTCCCTTCCATGAAAAATACGTATATAAGATATACATAAGCTAACATAATTGGTTCCATAAAAGGAGACTTAAAATGGGATCCCATAGCTTAATCATCACAAGAGCTCCAAAATGGAAGAAAGTTGGATAGTCATTTGGACGTCTATTGTTCACATGAGAGTTTCAGATGATACAAAATGATCTCAATCCAACTTGGCTGGTTTCTCTTAGCTTTTACAAGTACCATTTCGATGCCTTTTAATTACGAGCTGGTACGTATATTAATTGTTTGATAGATTCCAAATTACAATCTTGAAGAGCTGAATGAGGAGAAATGAAGTGTACAGAGAAAAAGAAGAGACAGGTTAACTTCTTCAGCCAGCATTCTCAGTCCAAGTGGGAGTCAAATATATCTTTTTTTTATAATTAGTAAAAAAAGAATTTAAACCTTATTCTTTAAGTAGAAGATAATACACTAACTAATAAATTAAATGCTTAAGTACGAGTTAAATATATATGTTAAAGAACCCCTTTTTTTCTATTTTTTAACCTTAAATCGACATTAACTTTTTGAAATTTATATTAACAGACTGTACAAGCATGTTGTGCCCATATATCATGCATGTGTGAGATAATATTTCTTTTTATGTAGTTATTTGTTTATATTAAACTAAACATATAAAGTATAATATAGATAATATATAAATCTTAAGGTGTAAAATTAATTAAACACGAAAAGAGAGGCCAAAACAAAAAAATTTCCCTCTTATAATTATATATATAGAGAACAAATGAAAGATCCATCTTTTGCCTTTAAAATGGTGAATTGACACAATCGTTTAGTTTTCTCTTTTGCTACAAATAGACCTGAGATTGACTCTGGAAGAGACGAAGGAAAATCTACTCTTAACGAAAATGTTAATAAATACTTATATCAATGTCTGATGTAGTCTTCGAACTGAAAATTTGTTTAATCATCTAATGCAGCATGATTGTACAACTTAATTAATTTAATTAACATTGATCAATAAACTTATTACTATCACCATTGAGGGAATTTTTTTTTCTTTTGTAAGATTACACACTTTTATATAAATAAAAAGTACAATCAATAAAATAGATATGCATGTATGACATAATTATTATAATAATAAATGAATGATTAAATATAGAAAATGAATCAACAAACCATCCTAAATTTGGAGAGAATTTAATTTAGATTAAATTCATACACAATGAAATTTTAACAGATGATCCGAAAGTTTCAACTTCTTTTTGTTAGAAACCTCTTTTAGCAAGTGTATATCATTATGCTTATTTAAACATACATACGTAAGTGCTTACATATGATTTATCATTCATTAGCATATGCCAGATCATTGAATATATTGATATATTATAAATTATTAACTCTATTAATAATTTGATCCATCGTGCTGCACAAAGCTAGAAAGTTTGGATACTAAATTGACAAATTTCCCAATTAATATTGCACCTAAGACATACGTTCATCGCTATTTATGCATTTAGCTTTGTATGATAATCAGTTCTATTGCATATATTGTTTTTTTTTTCATATAAATCAGTCATATTTGTTGATATACGGATCCACTTGTACATATTCACATGATAATTGATATTTTACATTAAAAAAAAGCCAAAATATATAGTTTTCAGCCCAGAGGTGCCCAACAGAAAAATGTTCGGGTGCCTGGATCAACTGGTGTTCTCATGCTGCTGCTATTTTGTTTGCCAGCAAAGGAATCAGAGTGGGTTTTTGCGCTTCCATGGTCCATCAAAATTTCTATTATTATTATTATTATTGTTATTGTTATATAATAGATAAAGAGTTGGAGGCAAAAAAGTCACATCATTACTGGTATGGACAGATAGGTTTAATCACATTAATTAAATCCTTATTGCCCTCAAATCTTTGCTTTTAAAATGTTTAATAAGCTTTTTAAGTGACCCACAAAAACAGCTCTTTTTTTGTTAAAAGTTTTTGATTAGTTGGGATAGTGAGTGAAGTTCGCAAGTCGACATTTGGGGTAGTGGGGGGAAGAAGACCTTTTATTTTTACATAACCTTTAGGAAGCTTAGCTTTGTGCTGCTGTCCTTTCCATTGTCCTAAACATTAATCCCTGATTCTTATCATAATTACTAATACGACCATCACAACAGCCAATTAGGGTTTCAAGGTTCTAATTATTAATTAATATATATTTATTTTTACTTTATGATTTTACAACTAGGTAATATGCTTTTTTGGCCCTACATTTATTTATTTTATTTTTTTTCTGAGCTTCGTTGATGCTGAGTTGTTTGAATTTGGGTCACCTTGGCATAGTCTAACTTTATTATTTTAGTAGGCAAAGGCAAATTTTATTAAAGGAAATTTGAGAAAAACGTTTCCAACCAAGTGGGAAGGGATGAATTATGACCAACATAGAGACATCCCCTCCCAAAAAGGAATTAGGTGCCAAAATCAGAACCCCAGTCTTTACCAACCAAAGTTGTCTAATATTTTTCCATCCATTTAAATAAATTTTTTTTTGCTTTTTTATTTGTGAATATTAACAGTGAGGCGTGAGTAGGGTTTTTAGAAGAAATTCATGAAAGTTTCAATGAAAATAATTAATAAAATATTAAAATTGTATTGAAAATTTAAATAGCGGATCAATTCGAGTAAATGAATAAGTATTAATTGAAAAAGATATTTGTATACATTGAGTATATTTAATTGTTTTATAATAAAAATTAACTTTTTGTAGACAATTTTTGACAAATGATTGTATCACATATCGACAAATGTACATCTTCAAGAATAAATTCAGAACTATCTTTTATCTTATGTCAAATATTGAACTAAATACTCAAATGTCCACCTCGATACCATTTTAACTCTAGTTGAGATTCAACTAAACATGACAAATAACACTGATAAGATTATAATTAAGAAAGTTCAGAAAATTTTAATAAATAATATCACCCATTTAATCATTTGTAGAGTACAGCTTTTAATTTTCCACCAGCATTTTGTATTTTCTGATATCAACTTTCATTTGAAGCTGAAAACCGGATATTGATTAAAACACTGAAAAAGCCAAGCCTCAAACTTAAATCTTAGCCAGAAGGAAGAACCAGGGATCAAATGTTCTCCTTAATACTTTCAAACGAAAAAATTTTGCCTTAATTATGTTGGTTGGGCAAGGTATATTCCGCCCTTTCCAGTTGTATGTTAATAATTTGTCTGTCTCAAACAACCTTATCATACACAATAATGAGAGTTTTATATATATATATATATATATATATGAGCTACATATATAAGTATATCTGTACAATTTGAATGCGGCGGCAATATTTTATGACCTTCAATGCGACCTTATACCAAAGTTGAAGCATGATATTTAATCTGGCTATAGCTCTTAATTATCTGCAAACAATTATTTTCATGTGTACTCTCTCTGAAAACTGTGATGCCATGGGAAACCTTCAAGCAAATCTGCAAACTCTTGAAAGAACCAGCTGGTTTCTGTTTAAACAAAAAAAAAAAAATCTCGTCATTCTTTTTTTGTTTTCTTTTAGTTCATTGGAATTCCTCATAAGGTCCTATCAGTTTCCTTTCGGGAAGAAGAAATTAGCTTGTCATTTGGAATTGCCAAAAATAAGATAAGGGAGCATGCGCGACTTGGAATTTATTTTTTCAGAGAAACCAATTAAATTCTGGCTTTACTGAAGGATATCAGATAATGGCTGGGGAAATTAAAACCAAAATCTGCAGGTACATAGTTACTGTGTATGCAGAGTTGATAGTTGATATATATATATGCAGTTCATACTTCTCATCAGTTCACGGTTCACAGTCCACGTATACTTAATTTGTATGGTTGGGGTTGGCCAAAATATATGATATATTTGGAAATTTAATTCGTACGGCACTGAATTCAAATTTGATCAGTCAAGACGGTAAAGATAATTAATCAATATATATGCAAGTGTTTTTCTAACTGTACTTAAGACTTTCATAGATGATCGTCCATCATTCATAGATTTCTACTAGGGTAAAACAAGCAATTTCGAAGGCTTCTAAATCGGAGGAGATACATATGTGTTTGATGTGTGATGATCGATCCATATGTTATCTTCTTAACTTAGTTGATGTATTATTCATCTTTCACTGCACTAAATCACCAATTTAATGGTATATTTGAAACTTATTTTTTTATATTATCAGGCATGGCCTTCGTCATAATTAATACTGCATGGTTTTCCATGCAATGAATTTCTGCTGTGTGTTTAGAGGGTAAAAAAAATAATAATAAAAAAGAAAAAATAATTAAACATGCACATTATCATGTTCGTGGTTAGGTACATGACAAAGGATTTTTTTTTTTTGGATTAAGTTTCAAGTCTTCACTTTCTTCTCCTTTGATATTCCTATTTCAAATTTTTTCAAGAGATAAAAACAACAGCATGGAATTTATCTAAAAAAAAACATATCTCATTGGCATGTAAGATTATCTGTGCTTTCTCTCTGTCTCTCTCTTTTGGCTTTTATGGAAATTAATTGTGTTTAGGTGAAGGAGAAGATTCATGGCTGTTTGTATAATGACTCTTGACATTGAAATAAGTGAGAAATATTTAGAGATACCATCAAACCAAACCCATAGTGCCTGCCCTAAACATTTTGAGACTCTTAAAATAAATTGCTATATATCTTTATATGTGATTCACCCTTTTTTATATTGTTGGTTACAAGAAGGAAGCAATGCATTATATATCCAAAACTAATGTGCAAATAATTGTCAGTGTCTATATATTTAGACAGTTTGCAAGTACAGACTTTCTCAAAAGAAAAATAAAAATGAAAGTAATTAACAAAGGCATGCCATCAATTTATTTGTACATACTCCTCCTTAATTTGTTTTTAACACTGAAAATCTTAACGGGAGATAGGCTATTGCCTCATCAATGGTGTCTCAGCCAATTTATATATAAATATATTAAATCAAATATATATGGTGAAGAAAGAGCCCTTGCAAAAGACAAAACTTCAAATTGCAACTTCTGTTTCACCTTTCAATTCATAAATAGAAAATTTATTGTTGTTATCATAAAAAAGAAAAAAGAAATAAGAGAAATAATAGGTAGGTCAGATATAAACCTTTAAAAAAAATAAAGAAAATAAAACTGATGTTGATAACACAGAGTTATCCAAGTACCCTGCACCCCAGTGATGTGTTAATATAGTGCCAAAAAATAAAATTAAGATGATGAAAAGTATGTTTCAATTTTCAAACTTCTGAATATGTGCA
>NW_018397267.1:4038851-4040791 GCF_002168275.2 Theobroma umbraticum | reverse complement strand
CTCCATTTTTGCATTGGTTGTCTCCATAAAATATTGTCCGCATGTGGATCAAGAGAATAACATGACCAATTAAAACATGGATCCATTAATAATTTGTTTTTATCTTATTAAAACAAATTAATATTTTAAATGATTTTCAGATATATGATCCGATAATAAATGTATAATTTTTTAATTATGATTGTTATACATCCTTTTGTCGTTTGATGTTGACATAATTTAATCCTTAGCCAATTTATGTAAACAATTAGATATTACTAAGTGGATTTATACTAAATAAGGATCCTTTGGTTGGAGTTTTTAATTTGTTTTATAAAATTATAGAGTGTAATTTTTTGTTTAATAAAGAAACTCATATTATAATTAAAATATTTAAACTTTGTCATTTGCTCATCCAGCCACTATAATGACTCCAATTTTTGCTGTTTTTTTTTGAATTCTTCCTCACTCAGTCCTCAGAGGTGCAATCTTGTCGGCATTACTAAATTATGCTTTCCATATTTATCTTGATGATTTAATTTATTGGGTCTATTCTATTTGATTCAACTCTAAGATTTTGTATTATTATCATTTCAATTGAAACAACAAATTCAATAAACAAGTTTTAATTTGGCCAATTTTCCATTATGTATATAAAGAGAGGAATAAAATCAAATTTATTATTTCAAATTTAGTTTAATATAATTGTTAGTAATTGAAATCTTCAGGAAAACATTAATCTAGAAAAAGGTTTACCTTAAGTAAGTTGTTTATTATGGCTATTAATTAGTGACAGAAAATGGCTTCAATAATCATAATTATGCCCCGCAGGTGAAGGCAAATTATTAATAGCCTTAATGGAAGCCTGCCATCTATGCTTAAGCAACGCAGCTACAAATTAATCTGAAACAAAAAATTTAAACCTTCTTAATTTTGGCATTTTGCTATAAGAAGGTTTGAGGCTTTAGATTGTTGGATTCTGGGTACAGGAGAATCTCTGTGGGTTAAATGTTACAGAAATTACCATAGCACCTTTGATTGGTGCATTATATGAGCCTTTTTCTTTTTCCAAATCAAAGAAAGAATTGGATAATCTTCAACCACAAATTATAAGTGGACTACCTTCCTGTAACATCAATTTAGAGAAAATTCTATAATCTAGTTGATAAATCAAATTATATCTGGACAAAAAGGTAGCTTAATTGCACAGTTTCATGTTAATTTTTAATTTGAAAAAAAAAAAGAGATGATTTCTACATTAAAATTGTTAAATAGATGCCACAAATATAGCAGAGAATATATGATTTGCTTTTAAGTGGTAGTAATGTTAAAATTGTATACGTAGTTTAGAAGTGCCCAGATAAGTATTTTCTTGCCGATGCACTTGAACCCAAATCAGGCAGGTAATTCGATGCTTTCCTTAATCCATTTTCAAGTTTAAGGAAAATAAAGAAAAAAGGGTCCACATTGATGAGGATCATGAACGACAAAGTTTCTTGACTCTTGACTTTGTCTGGGTAATCTCCTTGTGTAAGTATTCCTCATCTCCCTGTTTTCTCTAAGTTTCCCGTTCCTAAACTCTCTCTCTCTTCTCTATGTTTTTCTAATTTCTAGGAAAACAAACTCACACATATACGACCAAAAGAAAGAAAACCCCGCTGCTCCTTCTGGTCTCTCTCTCTCTCCGTCTTTCTCTTTCTTTCATGGGAAAATAAGTTCGCTTGGTTGTGTTTGGAGAACTAGCCAGAACATTAGTACATACGTAGCAAGAAATTTAAGTGGTAGCCTTGTGGCAAGAAAATGGAAGGAGGGATACATACAGGCACTGATGCCTCAGCTTTCAAGGAATGTTTCTCTTTGGCATGGAGAAATCCTTATGTTCTTCGCCTTGCTTTCTCTGCTGGGATTGGTGGCCTTCTCTTTGGCTATGACACAGGTCAATTTTCTTCGTCTTTCTGTTT
>NW_018397267.1:4010241-4038751 GCF_002168275.2 Theobroma umbraticum | reverse complement strand
AGGAAACCAATGATAAATTGTACTACTAGAAAAGAAAATCTCACCTGATAAAGAAATTTGTAAATAAGCTTCTATTGAAGCTAATTAAGAAATTCTGCAGATAAAGAATTGTAACAGAAACTGAAACTCATCATTAAGTTAAATGTTTGAGTTTAGGGAATGTATGTGGTACATGTAAAAGGCTAAGAGTCAATCCTTTCCCTACTTTTATATGTCTATTACTGTTTTTCTCTACACTTACTTTATAGTAGACCACTAAAGATTTAGGAGTGAAAATTGTTGAAATACAATGTAAACTGCTTCCTATTCTAGTAACAGGTTTATGGTAGAGGACAGAAATGAGAATGGTGATGGACATAAGTTAAGATAGTTTAGCTATTACAGCTTATGTCCACAACATGCTCTTCCCAGCAAGTTTATATAATTTTAGTTCCCACAATTAATAGCATTAAAACAATACAATCTCACTCATACTTATAGTGGATATTACAAAAAAAAAAATCTATGCAAGTGGCTATGGATAAAGGAAATTAGAAATTACCACTAGCAGTAAAAATATGCCAAGTTATCTATTTTAAAATCTTTATTCAGATGAATCCCTCAAATTGCTCCCACCATTCTAACTTTATTGAAGAATTTCCTTGACCAAAAAAAAAAAAGAATTACTTCTTTTGAGAACACAATCCACTCGAATTTAAAAGTTGTCTTTATAAGGGTAACTTAGAGTGCTAGCTAGGGCTGTTTCTTTTTTATTTTTGAGGCTATAAAGGAAAATAGTAATACCTTAGATTGAGATTAGGAACTTGGGGTTATTGATTCAGCTTGCATGCATCACCTTCTTGATGTTTTGGATGTTCACATTCTGTTGATTTGGATATATTTTCCAAGGAAAAAGAAACAAAGTGATGCACTTCCTTGAAATGGAAGAAGACCATAAAAGCTCTTTTGGTCTTAGGCATTTGTGTGTTGTGTTTTGTAGCTTTTGAATAAGGTTGAACAAGGTTTTCTTCTTTCTTTCTTTTTTTATTTTGTTTCAGAGAAAGATTTTCTTTCAAATTAGCATGTGGTTTTAGGTATATATTTCACATCCTAGTAGCTTAATATTTTAGTAGAAGTTTTTTCTGAATTGTATGTACATGTGTGGGTGTTGTAATTAGAAACATGAACACCTTGTGCAGCCACAGCTCAATGCATTATGCAAACAAGGTTGCTTAAACTAGTAGTAGTAGTTTCATTATTGTCTGAGTCAAAGCAGCAAAGCTGAAAATCCAAACAATTGAAATGGAATCATAGTTAACTAGCCCCTTTCCTGGGAATTGCCTATGCTTGCACGTCTCCTGCCTTGGTGATATGCTCTATCTAGACTTTTAATTTTCCTTTAGGTGAAAAATTGTTCTTCAAAAATCATCCTTCTGGGTTTATATGGTGTCTGTTAAATATTAAAAGAGAACATAAGTGTATTAGATTTAAAAGTGAATGAGAAGCTACATGCAACACAATTTGGCTGTGCTAGGGACTTAAAAAGCTTACTGGATTTTGAGCAAATATTTTCCTCCTTTGTTAGTGATATTATGCATATTGCATGACTATGGAGCATAACTCACCCTCGGAGGATCTTGGTCTGACTTGTTAAGACATTTAGGTATGCAAAGTTAAAATTGTAGGGAAACAAGAAATACTTCTTGTGATTAAGGGATATAACTTCTTCTAGCTTCTTACAAATTCAAAAGATTACCCCCAACTTTATTATGACAACAAATTAAAGCTATATTTGATAGGCTAAGGAAAAATATAAATGCAATAGAACCAAAAAAATAAATAAATAAAATAAAACGCTAGCTTAACCCATAACTTTAAAAATATTGTGACCGCAAAAAAAAAAGGAAAATCATATGGAGAAATACTTGTATCATTGTTTCTGGGGTAGAATGGAATGAGTCTATGTAAGAAGCATTTCAGATATACATAATCAATCAAAAGTTCTTCTTGAATTCTATTACTGGTATTCATTCTCTTAACATCTATTATTCTTGACATCTACTAGGAAAGACATTTAACTTTTCATGTCTTAGGAGCATAATATTTGTCCTACATATTGCACATGGAGCTTATGCTCAAGACTCTTAATATATGAAAAACTATAAAAGGAGAGGGATTGCTTGTTATCATCTACTTATGAATTTGGTTTTCAGTTAATAGCTTAATAAGTGCAAAAGTAGCAAGAGATTAATAATACATTTAAAATCAAAGAGCGTCCAAACCAAACACCATGGTCTCTTCACAAGCAGTAGCTGAAGTCACTCTAAGGGTCAATCGAGTTAACTTATGCAGTATAAAATCTCCCCATTATGTTATCAAAGCTAGATGCTTGTCAAGGCACATTATGTGAGGACTAATCAAATGCTTCTTTCGTAGCTAGAGTATTTAACCTTAGATAATGTGATTGAACCATGGAATTCTAGCTTTAATTGACCTTCTGTCGACTTGAGTGTAACTTAAATTCAATGTCGATGGATGAATTAGAGATAAATCAAGCCCTACGGAATGTGGAGAAGCGTTAAAGAGATTCTAATGACTTAGTGTCATTGGATTACAAGACTTTAATTTTGCAGAATTGATGACTATTAGGAATACACTGTAACTTTTTTCCTTTCGTCTTGGGTTGATATTCAAAGTCTAATTATTGAATTTGATTCCAAGGTAGCCATTTCCTAAGTGTGTAATGAAAAGCTTAGGTCATGGAAAACATGACTCATCTTTAATGAATTAATAGCTTGTGAAAATTTATTGGAGATATTATTTTGGTGCAGATCATTCGAGAAGTCAATGTTCATGTTGACCCTCTTACTAAATTTGGTGTTGATTCGATCAAAGGATTAGTTATAATAGGGTTATAACTAACAAAAGAAATGAAGTTCGACACTTATTAAGGACACATTCTCAAGTTTGTCCAAACACTTTGTACCATTGTTAAAGTCCCATTTCTGATACAAACTGTCGGTAATTAACTACCGATACATTTTAAAAGAAAATGATGATGAAAACACATTCCAAATTATTGCTTGACGTGCACCAAGATTACTCTTTTCTTGGAGTTTAATTTTCTCTTTTTTTTTTCTTCTTTGTACCACATACTATTATTGCCCAAAGGACCTTAGCAAATTTGGTTTTTGTTGAAGAGAAAGAAACCCTTTTTGTTACCAAGAATATTGATGTTGATGAAGTGGTATAATCTTGGATACCAAATGAAGCAAACCAAGTCACATGAAAGGCAATTTTAGATAAAAGTGAGGTTGGACCAAATGAAAATCTCCTACTCTCTTTTTGTGCCTTCATCGGTGTCGTGTTTATATTATCATGCCAAGTGTCTTGAAATTTTTAATTGGAAAAACCTCGTTAGGTAACAATGTGTAATAGTTGCAACCGGATGGGATTGAAACCCAAAGAGAGAAAGGACTTTTCCTTTTCAATTGTTTCAAGTTTAAGAACCTTGAATTGAATGACTCATTCTCATACACTCTTATTTGCATAAAAAAACTTCACCGATCACCATCACCATCACCATCACCAAAGAAAAGAAGCCAAACAAATTGTGAAACAAATTATTCTCCTTTGAATCTTTGTTGCAATTTGTAAAGAAGAAAACAACAAAAGCTTTGCTACTTACCCCTAATCATCAAAGTTAAAAGAGTAGTCGGTGCCAATACTACTTAGAAATTTCATTTCCAACACCAAAAGGTTCTTTCAAAAAACGTTACAAAGTTTCAAATCTTTATTCTTGAGTGGTGTTAATTATCAACAGCTACCCAAAACGTCTCCTTACAATCGCTACTTTTTTAGTATTACTGCCAAATATGATATCATGCTAGGGATAAGTTTTTGCTTTATCAAAAAAATTCTATATACTAATATTTAAATACTACGTGCAAAGATAAAAAAATTTCCTTTTGTAATTTAAGATTTTATTGGAAAAGTCCACACTTAAACTACTCTTTAAAAATTCAAATCTTTTGAGATTTGTAGTGATGCTTCCTCTTTTCAGTCCTTGGTGGCATTTTTCACTTTCTCAAAACAGCTCATCTAGACAAACTTCACTTTAATTATGGCACCACTTAGAGAAATTCTTGAATTCGCCCTTGCTCATCCATAGCAACATTTCACTTACATTAGTGACTATGGTGAGTTTATGCCTGGTGGCGAGGAAGGTTGCAGTGAAGCATTGACTTGCTTAGCTTGCAATTGCAATAGAAAGTTCCACAGAAAAGAGGTTGAAGGTGAGCCTTCTCCCTCTTCATGTGACTATTACTAATCACATAGTCCTCATTTGAGCAGAGTTGGGAGGAAACTCTTCTTAGGTCACGACAAGAGTATTTAGTCTTCATTTTACCCTAAAAGAAAAACTTTCGATACCCTACTACAACCTTATTGCATGTCGTTACTTGATGTGTTTCATCCAATTAAAAAGGTTGTAGGATATTTGACATGACAATATAAACGAGACACCAATGGGATACAAAAAGAAACAAGGGATTTTCATTTAGGTTGGATCCACATGGACCAAATGCCATTAGTCTCTCTCTAACACCAACTAGGAGAAGATTCATCATAAATAAAAATACTCTCGACATGTTGTGATATCTTATTTCAAATAAGATGTGAATGTGATTTTTAAGACCTATATAAAAATTTAGATTAATCATTATTAACGATTTGGGTTTAAGATTTTTAAGGTTATATGGTTTAAGCTTGAAAAGTTCTTGGGTTAATGGTGTTTAGACCCAAGTCCTTACAATTGATATCAAAGCATGTGCCAGCTCAATGTGGGCTTGCACATTACATTGGTGAGATCTTGATCTTGTGAAGTGAATTATGATGTGTGGTCTTGATGAAGACATCAAGTATTTGAGTAAGTGAAATTGTGATACTCTATCCCATTTTTAGACTCAAAAAATTATTTACTTAGTAGTGCTTGAACTTGAGTCGTTATACAAATTGACTAAAATATTTTTTAGGAAGAAGCTTATTTTGGCTGAGTTAAATTCCTTGGCCAAAGTGAACTTAAAAGTGAGAGGTTGTGTGATGCATCTCCTCTTAATGGGATGGGAAGGGAGATTGTTGGGCACATGCTCCATGTTGATCCAGCTTATGGCATTTCAAATTGACTTTCACGTGATGAGGGCTTGGCTGTTCCTTGGTTTTGTTTTTTGGTGGCCAAGATTGTGTCAAAAATCTTACAATTTCGATTATGAATATGAGAAATGAAAGAAATTGCCGAGAACGTTAGTAATTTGATGTGATTGGCCACACAAAGGAAACATTCCAAGTGATGTGAAAGTCAAATTATGGGAGTGGATATGGGTCACATGCTCAACAATCTCCTCCTCCGACCTTGTTATGTGTTTTGTTGAAAGGTAGGTATTTCATTGCATGTTGACTAAGATATTTCTCAAGAACAAGCTTGAATTATGCAGCGACTTAGTGTAGACTCCTAGGACAAGTTGAAGTTCAAAGTGAGAGGTTGTGTAATGGATTTTCACCTAATAAGACTGGAAAGGAGATTGTTGAGCGCGTGGCCATGCGAAACCAACCCCGCAGCAGTTCACATTAGCTTTCATGTGATGTAAACTTTACCTGTTACTTGGTTTCGTTTTTGAGTGGCCAAGATTGTGCCCTTAATATTCTTGGCAACAAGGGTTTCTTTCTTTTTCTCTTGATCATAATCAGAATTGTATGGGAGTTTTGCAAGCTTGTTTTGTGGCACTAGGGAAAAGAAAAGGAGATAAAAACTAAACATCTAGGGAGGGCTATTTGTGACACTGGGCAAGCAGTAATTTGGAAGGAGTTTCTTAAAGTGATTTAGGAGTGCATTAATTACATGTGTTCAGCCTGCTGGTGGCTTGATCTAACAATGCAATCTCGAGGTAAAACTCTTAACATTGTTTGAAATTATTGTGGGTTTCAAAGTTGGGATAAAAATTTGCGGTAAGAATATCGTATCATTTTTTTTTATAGTGAATATGTAATCAGTTTATCTTGTGATTTTTTCTTTTAAGTTGAAATATTATTCACATAAATTTAGTGTTATCTCTTTATTTTTGCTGTTATTGATGCATAATTAATTTATTTACTTGTCACTTAGGAATTGCATATTTTACTTGTTTGTGTTGCTTACCTGCTTGGTTATCTTAATAGTATTATGCGAGTTAGTTAGATGTAAAGTATTCTATTACATCTAGGGGGACTCAAATTTGAATTAATTGTCTGAGCTGCTTTCTGTCACTCTGTAGGGCAGGGATTCCGGTCTTAATTGTATAAGTTCCTTTTCTTTTCGAGGAAAGGCAGGAGTATAGACACAATAGACAGTTGACAGTTACAATAACTAATTATGTTCGACATGTTGCGTAGTGTTTCATTGTGCAGCTTTGGAAGTTGTGCGAGGTTAGTAGTGTACTTTACTAGTTGACATTTTATGCAAGTAGGCCTGTGGAAAGTGCTGCTTTATTCCTTTAGACATGCCCTCTATGATATTGAAGAGGTCAAAGGATTTATTCTTTTCGTAAAAGTGTGTCAGGTGTAGTGAGGAAACTTTGAAGCATGATTTTCCTATACTTTGCATGAGAGTATAAAGAGTCATAGCATAGTGGCTTATGTGGGTTGGTTTGGGTGAATGATATGCTTCGTTCCCAAATTTACCGTATCAATTAAAGACCAGAAGATGTTTTGGGGGATCAATTATCTTGAGAATGAGCGTGCAGTAATTCTTTAGACTGCTGCAAGAATAGAACAGGAAAGGCAAGCCATTTTGCAAAATTCTGAAGGGGCAAGATGGGTAATATTTTCCTGTAAATTTTCTTTGTATGGTTTGCAGCTATGCAAAGATCCCAAGAGTCGATTGTTCGATTAAGAGGAAGTTTGGTGGTGATAGTTGTTGCTTTTACAAAGGTGCTGGTTAAACTGAAGAATCTCAGTGTCTAGGGAAATGGGGACTTGTATAGTATTTCAACTTTCACCTATTTAGTGTGAACTTGGTTTTCCCAAGATCATATCTAATTTTTCTTAGATGCTGGTGTGTGTTTGGCTTGGAGGAATGGAATAAAAAGCAGCCCCTTTTAGTTTGATGTGAAATATTTGGGATGAAAGAATTAGGCAAAGTCTATGCTTTCCTTTTTCCTTTCTGCTGATCCAATAGCTAGGTTTATACAATGATTGGTGACACTATTCTATTCATTTTCTCCTTACTTCAATGTGGATTCAAGGTGTGATAAGTCCACAAGACAATTAATGAAATGGAATTTCAGTACATGTTCCTATGCTTATACTAAGATTTTATTTATTTATTCACCTGTTTGTGCTTTCCTTCACAAGATCGTTTACAAACTCCGAGGTTTTGCTGCAATTAGTCCCTCAATTGACTATTAACTATGGAAGGAGGTCATAGTGAAACTAGAAGTGGTTGAAGGTTGTGAGACGGAAACTTATCTTTGTTTGTTGGGGAGGAAGGAAACTTAACTCGTACAATGGCTACCTGACGATATAGAATGGACATGGCACCATTGAACGAACACTGCCAGTAACATATCGACTTCACTCTGTCTTTCTCATGCACACTTAGCTTAGCTGACCTTTTTGAATGCAGTTGTAAATGCTTTACATAGGCAAACTGCTTACCTGCATAAATGCAAGATTGTGATAAGGAGGAATGTATAGAAATCTATGTTGATTTCAGTGTAGTTTATTTAGAGGGAATACTGGTTGAAAAGTAATCGTATCAAAATTTCATGAATTTCTGTTTAACCTATCCAAAATGTAGCTATCTTATTTCAGCTTATGATTCCACTTCACATCATAAAATGGCCAAAGCATTAAGCTTGGTGTTGAGCAGAGAGCAGCGAATGTAAACTCCCAATTTATTGAACATCATGCTTGTTTATTTTCACAGTTCCAGTGCAAAGATTGCGCCTTGCCAAGTAGCCCCAGTTTCTGATAATGAAACCAGTGTCACAACCACCTCTCAGTTCCTTTCTCTTCCCTATTTCTATCATGTATGCTAACTTTTGGTGCAAAATTTTTGGATGCAGGAAAAGCAAAGATGGAGGAAGCAGTGGCAAGCTGTGAGTGAAAGCATTCCTTCCTTGCATTGGGTGATACCTTTGTTATTGTGCTTCTGAAATTGTTAGTGTTTCTGGTTTATCCATTTTGAAGTCATTCCGCTGGCATTGGCGTATTGGGATATATTTATCTATGCGTGCAAAAAGCATTGTGTGTTTCCAACAAGTATAACAAAAAACAATTCGATTGAAGTTAATTCTTTTTTTTTCCCTTTATCTTACAATTATTCTGATGAAATTGTCTATATATTCGTTGAGAAAAGTGGCCTTGTCAATGAAATCTGTCAGCAGCCACAAACCCTTCTTCCTTCACATTTGTTTCTTCAAAACATTAAAACCTCATTTCTCTTGCGGTAGCTAGCCACAAAATGGCAGCTCCCATTTGGACACATGCCTGAAGACATTTACAACTATTTTGGTGATTTTATGTACATATAAAAGAAGGGTTATTTGTGCTTCTGTTGATAGATTTGACATGCAGTTATTAAGATCAAGTACAAGCTTTTTTCCTTGCTTGTAGAGAAATACCAATTACCAAGAATGACTTTTCCCTTTGGAAGCAACGCAATTGTTGCCAAAGACGAGATCTTAGGCATATGTTTTACATAAAGCTTATGTTGACCTCTAGAGTGTTGGTGCTGGAGAGCAGCCATGTTTCCAGGCTAATGCCCGAGCCCAAACATAGGGTCTTCATATTGAATCGCAAGCCCATTCTCTATGTTGCTCTTTTAGACAATTAGATTTTCTTTTAAGTAAGGAATTTGACGCGCACGGTATGGACTTTGAAGTTTTGAATAGAAAATACATGTGTTTATCATTGAATTAAATATTCATATATGACAATTAGACGTTTCATAAATTTGTCGTATACTCGTATTTGACAGACAACCCACCTGTCCATCCATCCCTCACCCTGGCTGTGAAACAGCTTCCGTAGCCGCTAAATTAATGCAATATGTATGTCCATCTGATAGCAGTTCTGAATGTTTAAGCTCCATAATATATCATAATTCATTATGGTCGACTGGATTTCACATGAGCTTGTATTGAAATTGGGAGCTGCCATCATTGCAGTTATTGAATTTCACGTGAGCCCAGTGAGCACTGAGCAGTGACCACAGCTTCCTCGAGTAGCTGGGCCTCTTTCAAGTACTAATTCCTTTAATCCTTGGCTCACGAAAGTGACATCTGCTTTAATCCATAAAAGCAAGTAGCAGTCATTACAAAAATTGTTATAAATTCCATTTGATACACGAAACTTCACAATTATGACCTAGAGGTAAACAATGAAATAAAGAGCAAAAAAACAAAACAAAACAGGGTTATTTTCACTTTTCAATTCTCCTTCCACCGTTTCCAAATCTTTTTCTCTATTTACCCCTCAAATTTTTTCTTTGGGTGCATTGAGTTGGAGTGGATATTTTTGGTACCCATTTTGGACAAGGATAGCTGCTAGCTGGTGCTTATAATAATACATGAGGAAATACTACCCAAAAAGCTGAAGAAGCGAGCATGACCTGTCCAGAAAAGACTCCTCGAGACAAAGAACACTGTCGATGTTACCATTTCATTGCATATGACAACAGCCTTTCAGGGGAAACAGCTCCCATTCAACAACATACTTTCTTTCTTTTTTTGTTTTCCCTTCTGATAAGCCTTTGGTAAGTAGTATTTCTTTTCTTGCTTTTGAAAGAGCTAAAGCAACTTGCTTTTGCATAACCAGCAAAAGTGCTTGCAAAAAGAATTATTTTATACGTGACAAAGTAAAGAGAATAAAGCCAAAGCACCAGCTGCCATTCTAGCTCTTAATTTCTTTTGTAGATCTGCAAATGAAAAACGAGACGAATCGTAGAGACTAAAGCTCATTATTTAGCATTTGATGAAGGATTTGTACACATGGAGTGTGACTTTTGCATGTAAAAGGGACATGTCACAAGGAGGGGAGGAGGGGGGGATCGTGACTGAGAGAAAGGTGAAAATTAGGAGGCACACTGTATAATAATAAGAACCCACCTCTAATTTAGTGAGAAGCAGTGATTAAAAGTGGAGCTCACTTTATAATTATATGTTTCCAGAAAAGAAAGTGGGGTGCGTGAGGGAGGGACTGATCATAGAATGAATTATCAACTGTTTTACAGAATAAAATAAAATTACTTGCGCATTTTCAATACGTGTGAGAATTGTTTATTATTAATTATGATGATTTCCACCACTTTTACCTCCTTTACAAATCACAACCACTGCCGGCTTAAACATGAGCATGTGGGCCTTGATTTGCCATATCTGTTTCTGATATGATACTTTCCCCACTTCCAGGCCTTTGTCCATTAATTGGGGAATACACATATATAGATTAAGCCAACTATCGCATCTTCATCAATTCTGTTAAGGCTTTGCTTTCCATTTAGTATTTGTTCTTTTGCCAACATAAATTAAAAAACTGCAGAGATATATGTGTATAAAAAACAGGAAGGAAGGGTAGGATGAGGAAGAAAGACAATATATTTATGTGAAGGCCCAAGTCAAAGGGGGGATGGGATGTGAGTTTGTAGCTGAGTGCAAGAGTCCAGAGTTCATTCACGTGGATTGTTAAGTATGCAAGGGGAAGAAAGGTCATGTGCTAAACAGATAAAGGAAGAAGCAGAACCAGCTAATTAAATGAACAAAAAAAATTATAAAAATAAAAAGAATGGGCAATCCAAGTTTTAAAGCAAGTGGTGAATGGCAACTGACCTCACCCCCAATCTTTATTGCCACAGATGAAATAATATTCATCAGTCTCTTTCTCTCTCATGTATGATAAGGAAAATGTGGAAGACTATTGGTTGCTTCTAGTTCTAGAACTGTTAACAATATTCGACTGTTCAACTAATCTATATTCATGCTGGTCTTAATGATAAAAAATATGATGGGTGGAAAGTGGGAACCCAAAAAGAAAAACAGAGTTGGTTAGTGAATGCCGACTACCAGATGATATTTTCTCAACTGATACGCTGTCTCTTTTCCTGCTTGAAATGGTTCTCAACTAATCAAATGAGACCCCCAAATTCCTCCTATGTTTTTGTACCAGATTGCTCTGTGTTTTATACACAAATGACTTTGATTGTGCTAATGAATGGAAGCATTTAGGGTACCTAGAATCTGTTTTGAAGGAATTTATGTTCTGGCCTTCTCCTTCTCGGATGATGGGTTCTGGCCATTTAATAAATTGCTTGGAGTTTGACCAAGGATGATTTGGGCAAAAATAACTAAACGATTTCCATTAAAAGTAACGAGTAACAGCTATCCTCGGGAAAACGCACATCTAGATGCATCCCCGATAATGGTCAATCAACAACTGCCTTGAGCATGATCAGATGAAACTATTATCCTCTTGACCCTCCTTCCTGGATTAGTTTGGGCAAGCATAGAACTTGAAATGACTAATAGGATAAAAAGGTTGTACCACCTTGGCGGTTTTATCTGATCATTTAATCACATACTCCACGCTGCAATAAGATATATTGGCAATTAAAGCTTCAAGAATTATTGATAGCGAACTTCGTTGAAACAACCATGAACAGAACTGGATCAAAGCGCACATCATATATCTCTCATACACTTATTTTCCAACTTCGATGACTTTTCAATCGCCATAATGGAGTAAACAAAAACACAACATCAAAACCAGTTTGACTATATCATACCACAACTTATCATCATCTAAAACAGTTGTCCACCCATTGTTTCATCATCACCAGTTTTATATCACAGATAATGCAATAATAAACCTTGCAACAACATCACAGTTCCGGCCTATACCAGACTACCACACATCCACAACATCTGGTTAAAGTTAAACCCCCTAAAGAGTCAGCAAAGATGAGACTATAAAATATCCATGAAACTTTGATAAGAGTATAACAAATTTATCAAGACATATTAAAAGCTAAGTGCAAACTACATTTCTTGATGGACTTCATAAGTATAGAACATAAGCTTGACATCTTCATACCTACAATATTCACATATAGAGGGATTGTAAATAAAAAGTAAAAGACTACAAACTCAAAGCTCTTACAACATCAATCTAGATGCAAATGTGCACTCTTACAAGCATATGCCTGAAATAAAAAAAAACCAGCAGATGCATTTTCGGCTATCAGTTGAAGCACAGAAGCCAAAACTCTTGCAGTGCATTATCAACATGCATGGACTGCTTTCAACGGCGGTCCAAAGCAGAGTTTGGCTTTTATAGGACACTGCCCTGAGATTAAGCTCCAACACATAACAAAATTGTTGTCTGACCATCAGCTTTCCAAGAGCATGCTATCCCCTCTTCCCTTTGACCATTGTGTTTGACAGCTTTCCCTGAAAAGTGCAAAATGAACTTTAAATTCATAAGAGATGCATAAATAAAATGGTAATGCAAGCAGATCCAAAACTAAAAACAGCAGGAAAATGTCAGGCATGTGATTGCTGGGGTACCACATGCAATCCCTGATGTATCCTTACACACCTATTTCAAGCAAAAGATTTCTCACAACTCAAATGCAAATGGACATCTAAACCCCTATTCACCACCAAATACAATTATGCTTACTTTCCCCTCTAATCACATTAAGAAATCATACTAATTAAAATGATCAAGAAAAGGGTATTTCAGCTCATACATACGCATTACCAAAACTCAACAAGAGCATATTTATAGCTTAAAACCATATAATTAAAAAAGGTCTAATGATGAATGAGTAAATGCCTACTAACAGCATACACACGCAAACAACTTAGCCCCTTAAGTATAACCCAAACATGGAATCAGTTCATACGAGGCATTAAAACAATTTTCATAGTAGCATAAACAATTGACACGTCAAAGCAATTTTCGAAGAAATTAATCAGCATAGCCCAGTATATCCTGAATTTGAGACTTTTACCTTCACAGATCAGTAAGCGGCCATCAAAACGAGTTCATCTCCAAACAATAAGTCCTTCTCTTAACTAGCATCTTAGCTGCAGTCCCATACGGCTCTTCAAAAGCAGTTGATAACCAAGAGGCATCTGAGACCTCTTTTTTCGAAGCAGATTGTTCACTAGGCCTAATAGCAACCAAAGTAGCACCTTTCAAAACAACCCCATCAGGCAATTCCAAATATGGAGCATACCACAGCCTCATGTTCAACGCAGGCACCAGCGTCCTTTTTGAAGCAGAAGAAGCTGATAATGGCTTCACTCTCAACTCCTCAAGCTGATCCCTATTCATACAAAGCACCCCTTGTCCATCCGCATCGGTTAAAACCAAGCTATCCAGCGTCTTATGATCCGCAATTATCGGTTGAAGCAAATAGTGCCTTGCTGACGCTGCGATTAACGAGCTAATCGTCCAAACAACCCTTAATTTCAAGCCTCCGTTAGTATAAAACGACTCAGGAATACTCCCATTATCATCGATGTTGCCAACATTTGAACTGCTGGTAATGTTATTGTTGATGCAAAACCCATCGTTCCCATACTCTGACACTTGCAAATGCACGTTGTTAATAACGGAGGCAGCTCCAAGGATGACGCAGTTATCAAGAGTTGATCCGAAATCGGCTCTCCATTTCAACAGAACTCCGTCATCAATCCCTAGCTCACCGCTGGGCAATTCGATTCGGAGAAAACGAATCTCGTTGAAATTTCTAAGTACTTGCGTCGGGGAATGATGGGTGACCCCACCTTGGTCCATTTCCCCATCGTCATCACCACCGGGACCGACGGATAAGGAAGAAGATGAAGGGGTGTTAAGAGTTTCGTTGAGGGTGGGCCGTTTTGGGCCGAGGAATTGGCCCAAAGCTTGAAGGGCTTGACAATGCTCCGAAAAAGAAACGGAAGAGGGTGGAAAAGGGACCGGCAGCACGGGATTTGTCGGAGGAGGAGGAAGAGGGGGAACAATCGTCGTCGGAGATGACGCAATCCACACGTACGACGACGTTTTCGACTTGCGGGACGAGGGAGTGGAAACGGCGCGAGACAACGCAGCATGGGCCGAGAGCTTTAACGTCGCCGATCTTGTTGAAGACTAGAAGGAGAAGAGAGTCCGGAAGACGGTCGAAGTGATCGATTGGCTCCGGGTGGATCCTATGGATCGGATCTGAACGAACGGAAGACATTGTTTCCCCTTTCTTTTTCTTTGGGGCTAAGTTTCTGTCTAACGGGAATTCTCCAATTATCGTTTGGGAGAGGAAAGGGGAGGGGAATGGTTAGTTGGGGGTAGATCTAGGGGGAAGGGATAGTCGTGGAAAGCTGGCTTTAAAAGAAGGGAAAGAGTGGTGCTTCGATAGGGAAGAAATTTGATTGAGAAGAGGCAAGGGAAAGAGACGGAGTGAGGGAGAGGGGGAGGGAGGTGAGGGTGTGATGTCGTTGTTTGTAGGTGGAGGAGGGGAGGGAGGGGAGGGGAGGCGAGTGGTGGATGAGATAGATCCACGGTTTTGTCTTTACAGAGAGAGAGGGGATGCGAAGGGGGAGATGGGGAAAAGAAATATAAAAAAGGTGTGAATAAGAAAGGGAGAGAGTGAGGGAGGCAAGAAAAGGCAAAGCCAAAAGAGGAACAAGAACAATTGAATTGAAGCCTCTTTTGCTTCCTTTAATTTTTGGTTTAAGTTTTTTAGATTTAATTAATTTGGTATTATGCTGTTCAATTAATTTATCTTTTAATCAGATAAGTACTTTGTATCTGACTATTGAAAATTGGGGAGTGTGGTAAGTAGTAGTAACTACTCGATTTTATTTTTTTTTTAAAAAGAAAGAAAGGGGAGGGGTTCATTTATGAAATATGGTCACCTCCCCTATCACCATGACGGGGGATGGAGAAGAATCCTGTTGTTATTCAATTGCAGGACAAATCACAGTCGATTCCTTATCTTAAAATAAAGTTTTTACCTTTATGGAGTTCTTTCTCTTTTTTATTAAATTATTTAAATAAATACTATGTAAAAGCAAATTTCTATATATGTTGCTAATCCAAAAAAAAAATTATTCTCACGTCACATTTCCAACTATATCAAGGAATATTTTTTAAAATGAAATTTACCAAAAATCAAGCGCATTATTGAGGAGAAGGGGATCATAGTATTTAGGGGGTGGTTTATGTGACTGTGCTTTCACGAGACAAAGCAAAAGGAATGTGATAATAGATTAATAAAAAAAAAAAAAACAGGTGGAGGGGATCTAATGCCAAACTCCCCTATCGTAACATTGGACTTGTTAAGTTGACTTAAAAGGTAATTAAAGTAGTGGTAATAAGATACGGGTAGTAGCTACCTAGGCCGGCCGGCCCGATTCTCTTCTTTTGGCCTTTTCTTTTTTTCTCTTGTTTTAAAATACTAAAATTTAAAAACAAAAGTGCTATGTAAAGCCCAATTTTAAGCACTAAAACGGGCCTAACCGAACATAAAATTCAAAATTCTAAGAAATTCAATCTTCAAATGCATCTCCCTTTTTTTTATATAATATAGTTATTTTCATTATGCTCTTTTGGTGGGTGGTGATAAGTTCATAAAAAATGGGAATTTTATTTGGTGGGCAATAAATGAAAGACTATTGCCAATACATTTTCTTGTATAAAGGGGAAAAGTCTTATTCCCTTTAATGTGAATTCCATAAATCACATTGCCAGTCTGACCGCTAAATATTCAAACAGGGAAAAGTCTCTTGGTTTATTTATAAAAGACCGGTTCTCTCCCTATGTTTATTTGAAAAAAAAAAAAGGGAGGTCAATAAATTGAATATTTGCAAACTGGTCCCTTTGTTCATCTTCACAGTGCTCAATTACGTTGACAATGGGAGTTGGAGAACAAGTTTGAGAAAAACACCAAAACAACTTTTTATTGCATCAAGGCCGAGCCTATTACATCCAAAATTTCCTTGTAATTTTATAAAGGGTTTTGCGTGCGTTCAAATCAAATGCCCAGATCCAAAGCAGCAGCAACGCACACAAAAGAGGACAGTACTCTTAAGAAGTACAACAACGTTAAGCAACTGCTGCATCGGCATATAATTAGTTGGTGTAGAATTTTGAATCCGTCCGCGGTCAGGTCCTGAAACCTACCTGCACCAGCAGCCAACCATCAACCCTGTCAAATTCTTGTCAGCCAACTGGACTTAGCAACCTCACATCATTATATACATATATATTTCAATATATTGCATTGTCTAATTTTGTATATATATTGCTTAGGTGAACCTAGTGATATTCCCAATCCCGACAATAAGTTGATTAGTTGACGTCCTTAACAGATACGTACCCAACACAATTTTACTTTGAAATGTCCAAAACTTAGTTTTTTTTTTTAGAGTAAAGTGATTAGAAACATTGATCTGTGGAATAACTAGACAATGTGTTTAGTGTAGCACCAAGAAAATGACGATACATGCTAAGGAACTTGGCAAAAATCGGAGGAGGAAGACGACATAAAATTTACAAATTGTACAGACAAAAGCAAAGAAAAACAATTTAGCTTTATGATTAAGGATGGGATAATGGGATCAAAGCTTGAGTAGAATCGGGTTCCATTCTTGAAAGAGAAAAAGAATATATCTATTCCTTATTAAGTTTGAGCATATATTCAAAATTACTTTCAAAGAGATATTTTAATAATTAAAATTTAAAATTCAATTTTAAGAAGAACAGAAATAAAAATATATATCATTTCGGGATCAAGAACAGAAATAAAAATATATATCATTTCGGGATCAGCATATCCTTGCATCTGAGCTATGATTTGGGTGGCAAATTAATTATTAAAAATAATTATGATATATTGATGAACCCATGTAATATGATATATATATATATATTAAGCTTTTTGTATAAAATTTGATGAGTTGGATTGAGATTTGGGTTTCCTAATCATAATCATATAGTACAACCTGTTATTAGTAAATTTAAATTAATGTATTTTGTATTTAATTACTGTTTTTTTTATTAAACATATCTTAGATAATGAGATTGATGAGTTGGAGTTACATCACTGATGCAATAAAGAGATTTAATCATTTTGTGCTCCAGCAACCAGAATTAAGTGCATCAAATTCCTCGCTCTCATTTATTGAATTGTCTCCCTTTAAATGAAAAGAAAAATCCATCTGGCTGTGATCAAGAGTAATTAAAAAGGAAAACAAAGTGGTGAATCTGATCTGGAGGCTTGGATATCATGTGCAATCGTGCATTAGTTTACCACTTTAGATCTGATCTCTTGATTAAAAATAACTAATTAAAGACCCACACGTTGTGGCACATGTGTTCATGTTTTGCATGCAATGATAAAACCTTAGGGCTCGGGATTTGACCTTTTGTGACTTTTTAAGCAGAGGACGAAATACCGTGACGTTCCGTACAGGTAGAGTTACATATAATCTGATTTATCAAAATTCACATTTATTACGTGTATTTGATTTAATAATAAATATATTATTAGGATGATTGCTAAAAAAGATGTTGATAATTGAAATTTAAAGTGCTGAAAATTGAAAAATAAAGAATTATTGTAAAGAAAACATAAAAACCAATAAAAGTGTAAATTATGGGTGAAAATTGCCTCTTTCCAGCGATTATCTTGTAGATTGACTAGTGTCACTCTCAGGTTGAGCAGGTCTCCACTTTCTTAAAAATGTTGATTATGAGCTAATTAACCATCATGATTTTGAATTAGCATAATATATAAAAAAATTTTAAATACATTTTTATATATTTTTTTGAAGTCAAATAAATTTTTAAAATTAATAATTGATTTAATTAAAATATTATTTATCATTTTTTATCAGATGGTATTGACATAAAAAGTTAAAACACTATAATTAATAATAATGTAACATATTGATATATTATAATTAATGATGACATAACATGTTAATTTAATATAATAACATTACCATGTAGCATTTTTCACTCTCTACATTAAAGCTATGTCAATATCATATGGATATAAAATTATAAATGATATTTTAACTAATGATAATTAATCTATCATTAATCATAAATGCTTATTTAACCTAAAATAAAACTATAGAAACTTGATTGAATACCATAAAATAATAAAAATTTATTTAATTTTTTTTTACATAATTTAAGGACTTATTTGAGCATTATACCTTTTGAATTCTAGACTTGTCACATGTTGAAAATATATCTTAGCATGTATGTACACATATTCTTAAAAAATTAGATTCAAACACCTTTTCATTGAAGAAAATAATTTAATAAGAACAATTAGTGTCCTTAACCAGGGCACTTGCTTGTGAATTCACATACTCTAACATTAATTTAATCACATCCAAAGTGCATGGATTACATTTTGCTAATCATATTCTAAAGTCTATTAACTTCTAAGAAATGCATGCAATCACGTCCATATACTCAACAAGATCTCAATTCATAAAAAAAATTAAATAAAATAAATAGCCGCATGCAAAGTCAAATGTAAAAGATGTGCAGTCAATTTTATATGCTAAGTTCATACCAACTTGCTCAATCAAAATGTTCATGTCACCAAGTTAATTAATTCAATTTAATTTGGAGATCTACCAACTTTTTTTGCTCCTACTTATGTATTCTAAAAACATAACCCAAGTTAGCAAAAGCCAAGTGTAAAGAAAACGCAAGTTTTATATATGATCTTTCTTTGTTTTAATTCTAATGATCTCTATCATGTATATATAAGCTAAGCAACAACATGATCTTGGCATAAATCTGTTGTTAAGTAACATCTCATTTACTTTCTTCATTTCTTGTTATTGGCTAATGTGTGATTAAGGATGCTTAAGTGGATAATTAAATCACTGATTACTCTTTCTGTGGTGCCCATCTCGATCTTTGCAATGTGTAGATTAGCTAAAAGCATCATCATTAGTTAACTAATGAAAAGCATGATCGATTCAACTCCATTTTTTGGGGTACAATTTAACTGCCCTTTCGAATTGGGTCAATGCTTTCTCTGTTTCCTGTGTCCATTTAGATCCCCAGAAAAGAGAAATTGTTTGTATATCTTTCTAATAAATGTTGCTTTAGTTAACTAAAAGTAGAGGTTGTGCAACCTATCTTTAATCTAAGCGCATGTAAATTATCTTTCCCGCAATATGAAGGAAAACATGACAGAAGGATTAGGTTTGGTATTGCTTTTTGTCTTTAAATAGTTCTCTAGTTTTCTGTAGGAAGTCTCTTCACAATGCTACAACACATGAATAAAGTAGGAATCACCAAGAATTAGGTTAAAACACAACCCTTTTCCCTTTTTCTTTTCCAGTTATTTTCTAGTTGAAGTTAATCATTCACACACACACACACACTCACCTACATAAAAAAAAAAAAGGAAAAGAAAAGAGAAAACTATTGGTGTCATTTTGCTTGCAAGTGTCTTATATATAAAATAAAAGTTTTCAAATGGATGTTGGGACTCATTAGTAGGATTAATCTGAAACAAATTTATTTTGCTAGCATGTGACATCACATTCATTTGCTATTCTAGGTAATTTTAGTTATTGCATTGCTAGAGTGAAAGATCAAAGAATTGGGAGCAATGTGCTGCTGTGATCTAGGCTTGGGAAACATATCCCTTCTCTGTATGTAAATGCATCATGCTTCATGCATGAAAATCTAAGAGCTTGTTGACAGATGCTTTTGGATTTTATTTAATGATACATACATATATATCATGCAAGGAAATATTAACACCAGCGCCATTGCTAAATTAAAAATGGAAAAACCAACCACAGGGAGACAAAGTTCTTCTTTAAAACCCCGCCAAAAGGTTCAAAACCCTCCCACTTGAGTCGTCTGATGAGTCCTCTCAGATTGAGAGATATTGAGAGATTATAGAGAGCATTAATGCAAACAAAGAGGGTTAGGGGGAAGGAATTTAATTCATGAGAAAAAACAGTTGAGCAATAAAAGATGTGATAATCATATCAAAAGCAAGTCCAGGGGGGAACAAACTTTGCTATAGCATGGAGAAATAAATAAATAAATAAATAAAACAAGCACCCAATTATAAGCTTTGTGTTTGGCATCAAATTGTGGAAATGATAACTTGTGCCCTATTCCCATTTGATTGCTCCTTAATCTGACTTTTAAGTACTCATCATGTTTCAATGGGTCCCCGTCTTTTTGGAATGTATAGTGACCTTAGCCTCCGTAGGGGACCTTTGGTTAAGAATTTGTTATGATTTGCTCACCCCTTGTTTTTGTGACAACATGATGAGTATCTTAAATTTGATAAATAAATGTGGCACCCACTAAGCATAATTCTCCTCCATATATGACCATGATAAATTATTAGGTAAAAGATGTTACATTGTGCATTTCCTATTACTCATGGCCACAATTTAATCAATAATGATGTGACAATGCCAAGACGATGTAATACTTCACTTGGAGCCAAATCTACATCCAAAGAAATGACAGGAACATCAAAGATGAAATTAATATTATTATAATCACATATGGATCGTCTCTTAGGAGATTATAATTTAATAGGCAAAACCCTAAATTTGGAAGAATAATAATCTTTTCCTAATGGAAATTGTGTTTAGGAATATTGGTCTTATATCTGATTTTGCATTTCTTGGATCCCAACAGCAGAAGCAGATTTCATGAATATTCCAACTTGCAAACTTGATCTCAAGAGATTGGTGCTTTGAGTACAGTTCCATTTACAGGGGAAGTAGCAGCGTCCAGGAGAATTAAAGGGCGTTATGGGAAAAACAAGTTGACCCGTTGCGACTAGGAAGAGACACTTAAAAAGAGTGGTCCTCCCTTCCACTCCCTCGTTTTTAAGATTTAGAAGGGCCCAACCCAAGGATTGTGATGGACCAAATGAAGTTCATAACAATATTGTTTCTGATAAGGCTTTTGTTTTAGTGGCCTCCTCAGAAACGTGTATTGTAATTATTACATTAGCTTTTGGTTGCTTGAAGAATTGCCATCGACTTAGCAATGTTGATTTGAAGGCAGAAAATAAGTAGAGATTATTAAATGATTGATTATAAAACTACGGAATGCATTAAGTAGGGTAATGCTGGTCAGTGGTCCTCCCTAATTCTCCAGCCGTTATATGATGTAACAGCTCAAGGTAATTCCAGGGCCCAGTATTGGGTGGGCAATCTGATCTCATATTTTATTTCAATTAATTTGGATTTTCTTGAATTGAATTCTGAAAAAGTTTATATGAAGGGTAAATCTCTCTGTAATTTTTTATTAAAACTTAGTTAATGAACAAACGAATGTTTACCTCCAGATGGGCTGCCGTGGAGAATATGAGATGGAAGAAGATTATCTCTCTTATCGAGTAATTCAATTATCTTCCTGAAAACATTGATTATAGAATGCTTGAGATTTTAGATACAGTGACAATTATCGTGTGGGTGGATCAGAATCTCCCCTGCCAGACCTCTTGATAACTCTGGCGTTTGGTAAAGGCAACCTGCTACTCGATTCTGATAAATAGCATCATTGCTGTGAAATTGTGTAGTGCAAGCATATCGGTTGGGTTTTCTCTGTTCATTTGCATGTTTCTCAAGTTTCCAAGTTGGCGGTGAACAAAAGAAAAGGAGGAGAAAGAGGAGGTTGGGATGGGATAGCTTGGATAAGAAAATGAGATGAAATGATCATATAGGTCCAACTACCAGAAATTCTCTACGTTTGACTGCAATGAGACATGGATAGACTCAAACTAGAGCTTGCTGCTTAATGTATCAGCAGGGAAATTACAACTTTGACTGATGATAATTGATAACGAACAAAGATTCTGAAAAGTTCTAGGATGTCAAGCAATATCTTTGATCTTTCCCTGGTGCACCAAAGCCGCAATTTCTGAAAATGGTGCAAATATTGGTGTCAACCCCATCACCGACTCCATGCTGCAGTATATTTGGCAAATTCTTGTGTAAGCCAATGGTAAAAATAGAGCTTCTTGATTTAAAGTCCTAATCCATGATAACCTGAAAGATCTGAATATTCTCTGAGAGCAATCTTTCTGAGTGAGTTTTGAGGAGGATTCATTTCTCAATTCTTGCTTTTCATGATTCACTACCAAGATCTTTTAAGGTAGCTCTTTTCAGGAAGCTTCACTGCTAAACGAGTCCCCACTCATTCATGATCACAGAAGTCAGTCCCCTCATGCCTACAAGATCAGGTGAAATAATGAGGCATGGGTAATTCATTTTCTCACATCATGTTCCCACATTCATTTCTGTCGTTGTCTGGTAGCTGAATTGAATATTTTCCTGTCACTAACAATTTTATCAGAAGGAAAAGAGGTCCAAAAGTTTTTACGGGCCTATGGTTACGGCACATATTTTGTCATGCAGAAGACTGTTGGCTACCAAAACAAAAGACCTAAAAAGATGCTTGTAAGGTATACTTGAATCTATATTCTTGCTCTTTTGTAATGGAAATTCAAAAGGGTTTCTGCTTTTCAGCCATTCAAAGCAAATGCACAGTTGAAGTGAACATATTTGTTCTTGGTTTGAACATGCCTTTGAATATTAGATTCTCCCCACACGACCACTATAGATTAAATGATGGAGAAAGAAAAGAAGCATAGGAGAGCACGCCGCAACTTGCTTCCAAGGCAAAGCCACTCCCACACACGAGAGCAGCATCTAGAGAAATCATTGACACTCACCTACCTGGAAGTGTGGGAACAACCCGTTAAATTCCCTATTAATGGTGACAAGTGCAAGGCAGTCTGCTATGTACATTTGCACGCGCCGAAAATGAGTGGATATACCCAAACTAAATCATGACGAGCAAGATGGAATGGCCCATTTCACTAGGCAAACCCTCCAACATCCATGCCTACAAACAAACAAATTATCCACTTAAACAAGAAGCAAAAGAGGTTGTAATTAAGCAATTGAGGGAATCACAGGATTCAAGTCACTTGAGATCATTTTTTAGGTTTAAATCAACTTATGACATAGTAACAGATTGTGGGCAAACAGAGTTACCCATACAAGTGAAGCACTCTTAAATGATCTCTACATGGAAGTGAATTAAGGCTATTCTTCTCTTTAGTAACTTCAGCAAAACTGTTAATGGGAAATAGCTCCAAAAAGGAAAGGTTATGGAGCCTGCATATCAGTCAGATCCCTTTTTGGTTTTGACAATCAGACCAATCTAAGATTCTCCGTCCTTATTTGTGAAGATTTACTCACAAAAGATAATAATCCAGGACCCATCTATCTTACAACTTTAAAGAATATAAGCAAAGTATTTTATAATATAATCATAGAGTTATTGAAGTTCTAGTATAAACCGGCAATAGGGCCAATCAGCTTCTTGTTGAAGACATATTAATCTGATGATTATGATTAAAAGCAGAGCAACTAGTTCTTCGGCCAGAAAACAGCGAAGACTTATTCAACAAGTGTTGCAGTGTTCACAAAACGATGATGGAAGTCCAGCTAAGATTGTTTAAAAAATAATGTGTAAACAATGTTGAGCTACAATATGCTGAGTTTTCAAGGTTCCAGTAGGGTTGATACAACAATGTAGAGTACAAAACACTATATAGAAAATGCTGTCTTTTGTTTTATAATTACATAACAACCAAGGATTTTGCAATCATTTGTCTCCCTCATGTCTCCCTAAACAAAGAAGAAACATATTTTTGCATAGGTAAATGATAAACGCTTAACGGACGCACGCGTACACATACACACACAGACAGTTGTAGTAAAACATTGCAGCGATGCTGATTTAATAGGAGACCCACAGAAAAGCAAATTCTTGGGGCTACAACTTCTCCAGGGCCAGTATTAGATCGCATTATCAGGTGGCTAGCTACTGGTCTTGATCAACTAACCAAGTTCTTAATACACAAAGCTGCTAGAGAAACAGAAATCAAACAACTAGAGATGTCGGCAAACATAGAAATGCTATTTGATCAAACAGTGCCAAGATCTTACATAAACAGATGAATACCAACAATGGCAGCTGAGCATCGGTTCTGGTCCAGGCTCTGAAAATGAAAGCCCCTGACTCCAGCTAATTACACCAGCACCAAAATTAGATTCTCACTCTCATCCTAAATACGGTTCTTACTATGCATATTTTCTAAAGTAACATATATAGCACATAAAATAAGTAGAAGTGTCACGGCGTAATACGTTCTGCTTGCACATAAGCCTTAAAGATATAGTTTTTCATCCATATATTAAAGAGCTGTACACATTTTTGAGTATTAAAAAAAAACTTTTTATTTTTGTGTTTAAGTCATTTAACAAGAGATATTGCTGATATCAGATAGCATATAATTTTCATTGTGTTGTTGCTAAGCAGTAAAAGATAAATCATTCATCATTATCCAGACTAAGATGAATGACCTCAACGTCTTTAATTTATTTCAAGAAAAATGGGGCACAGGAGAATTGGGAATCCATATCCAAGGATGTAGCATATAGAAACCCGCATTTAACATATAATTCAGAGATCTTTATCTGAAGAATCGTACAAGTTTCGCCCACAACGATCACAAATAGTAGCTGTAGTTGGAGAATCTTTTGGCTTGGTCTTCTGCAAATTTGGTAAATCAAGTTCCAGAACATCTCGCAGCACCTTTGATCCTTCTTGGAGCTCATCCGAACTGAGAATACAGGTTTAGGTCATAAATTATTACACAAAAAAAATTAGACAACATTAAATGCTGATTAAGGGCTCTTAAAAGGTATTGTTTATCAACAAGTTGGTAACAGATAAACTATAGGTTAAGAGAATGATTACGTCTCAAACCAATGTAAGTAACCAGAAAAGCATTACATCAGAGGTAGTCAAAAATACTTGATCCTGTTATTTCACTAAAAATATCAGGCGCTCAACAAGCATTCCTCCTTACCTCACGCAAAGTGGAGGAGTCAACCGTACAATCGTATCATGTGTGGGCTTGGCAAGAACTCCTCTTTCTTTCATCTTTAGACAGATATCATATGCCGAAACAGGGAACAAAGTCCTGCTGTTGAACTCTACAGCAGTGAATAAACCCCTTCCCCGAACTTCCTTAATGTAGTTTGGAAATTGCTCCTGAATCTTAAGCAACTGATGCAAAAGTTCTTGTCCTAAATGGGCAGATCTGCAAACAGTATACACAAAAGTAACAAAATCCATACATCTGCAGGCAGAAAAAGGACAGGGGGAGGGAGGAGAGGAAGAAATAGATGAACAGCAGCTATGTATAGCAAAGCAAGTCAGGTTATACTTGAAGCAAATTTATTGTTGAAATTCCATTTCCATTAGTGAAATTCAATTTTAATTGACTTATGCGATCTTCATAAATTCTTGAGATATTGATTCTTTTTGGAAATTGACAAAGATAAGAGAAATTTAATCTGCAAAGGATCATCACAGTGTCTTCTGTCAGATTATGATATTGACAAGACACATCTTGGTTACTGATGCTGCTAAATTAATTCCTGTTATTCAGAATGTTAAGATTTAAATGTCACATGAGATTCAATCCTTCTTTGCCTGTTGGGTTTTAGTTGTTTTAGCTGTGGAATTCTCTCTACATTTTGATCTTGCCTAAATTTTTATTTATACTAAACTGCAAAAGATCAAATATTTTCCAAAGAAACAGCATGATTTTCAAAATTTTCTTCCTCATATTTAATCTTGATAATACAACACTGGGCAGGAATAATTCAATACCTCTCAGCAAGTTTCTCCTCCTGGATTACATCTAGTGAGGCAATGGCCACTGCACTGGCCAAGGGATTTCCCCCAAAGGTGCTGAAAACAAACAACAATAAGAGTGCAGTGAGCCTTTGCAGAACAAAACAATTGTATCACAATTAGCAGAGGGATCCAAAAGAAACTTTTGGCATTGAAGACAGAATTAAAATGGAAAATTAAGAGCTTTTGCAGACTCACAGTAACACATATCATGACAGAAAAACCACCAAACCTTTTTGAAGATATGCTGTTTGATGATGAAAGTGAGACCATTAAGTGAGGATTACTAGGGATAACTACAAACCTTCCATGTTCTCCAGGTCGAATGCAAAGCATTACATCTTTGTCAGCAAGCACTGCACTTACGGGTATTACCCCACCACCCAAAGCTTTTCCTAGTATCTGAATAAGTCAACCAGTATTAATTGTTCAGAAGCATACTAGAGAAGTTTATAAAACTCTGGAGTTGATTACTATAACATCTACATTGTTTAACAAGAAAGGCAGGTAGAAATAAAAATTAAACATGAAATAAAGCATATTCAATACTTCACTTTAGTCGTAACAGTAGCGGCAATATAAGCAATTCCACGACAGATTGTTATCATTCAACTTGCAAGTTTCAGTAGTAATCTCACCATTCTAATCAAACTTAAAAGATTTCTATTTGAAATGCCAAAATCTAATACAAGGGAAGAGAAGAATTAGCTACATAAAACAATCAATTCATAAATGTGCAGAAAATACATCTATACTGATCTTCAGAGTAAGACACTGATGCAATCCTAAAGAAAGGGAAAGAAATTTCAACTAGTTTTAACAACTATAAACAATGTAAGGAAGACACAGAAAATTTCCATGTTCTCAATCACCTGTCCAGTTTAATCAAGGGAATTATGAATTATGTATTAAATTTTCACAATCTGCATATTACCGAGGCAATGTTGTAATTGTTAAATTAGAGAAATCTATTTGAGAAACAATTTATGCATATCAAGTATGTGCATCTGTGTTTGGAAAAGTAAAACTGAGAGGGAGAGACTGAGTGAGTTCAATGAAATGTGTTTGAGGTGTACAACCATCCTGACTCACATTGCAGCAAATTACTGCAACTCCTAGAACAATATACACAAAAGTATATGCATATATTTGATTTTCAGATCAAAACTTTCAATCAGAATTTCATTATTCAGTTGCCACTCAACCTTCTACAAATTTCAATATTTATTTACTTTTTTCTTATTAAAATGACAAAAAGGACTAGATATGCTTGATGTGCTGATTGATGGCAGCTTTACTAGAATATCTGCAGAACTCAAACGGCAAAAGGTTGTGGACCCAACAATCAAAAATTATTTAAACGATAGGAACCAAATACTGTTATATTCAAATAAAATACTACCAGAATTTCATCAAAAGTAAGAGTTAAATATGGCCTTACTACAACATCTGGGCGAACTTCTTCCCAATCACAAGCCAACATTTTTCCTGTCCGTGCTAGGCCACTTTGTATCTCATCAGCAATCATTAGAATGTTATATTTCGAGCAAAGATCTCTGACAGCTTTTAGATACCCTTCTGGAGGTGTTATAACCTATCAATGAAAAGGGGGAGAAAGAAGAGAACAATATTGTGAAAAGAATGAAGGGATGAAGGTAATAACTACCGACAGGGCTTTATTTGAAGCAATGGTTCTCCCACCACCTATCATGAAAAAGGAAAGGAAGCTATTTTTTTTTTCTTTTGAAAATCTCTGTGGTCTCTGAATTAATTGAAGATTGGGTTATAAATCAGTACATTACGTAAAATTCTATTTCAAAAAGGACTTAATAAATTAGTAAATTGGACACTTGGCGAAAATTCTAAACTTGTTAAATGACTATATGTATCAATGAAAAACCTAATGGTAGAGAGAACTCTCCATGAAAGAGGTCCCAAGTTCAAATCGTCCTTCCTTAAATCAACTCGCAACGAACTAATCATGCAACTGTATGAGATAGTTTGGCTCCTAACTATAATGAAGTGGGTAAAAAAACAGAGTTAAAACTCTCATAAGTTGCCAGTTAAAGTTAGCAAGACCAAAAGCACCATATATATATCATCAATCAAGGAAAAGATGAATAGACTCCTGGCTCACTAAAAGTTCCCAGATCTGCTAAACCAAATACAGCAAAACCTGGAAAAAACACTCAAGCCCATTCAAAATACTTCACAGTCCCAACCACAAAACATTTGATTCTAAACTTACACCAGCCTCTCCTTGAATAGGTTCAAATAGAAATCCTGCTATCCTGTGTCCATGTTCTGCACATATAAAAGGAATAAGGAATGTGTTAAGAATAAAAGATACTCTCACATCTAGCTTTTTTGTTTTAAGAAGAAACTGTCATCTGCATATTTCAGAACATCAAAGATAGATTAGTGAGAGGGGGTGAAGCATGTAATCCTCCAGAAGTAATGAGGCCTCTTAAGCATCTTGTAAAACATAAACTTAAATAAAAATCTGGAGTATTCAAACCTTTAAAGATCTTCTCAAGGGCAACATCATCACCAAAATCTACTTTAACATGACCAGGCAGCAATGGCCCAAATCCTCGAGTAGCCTCATTGTCACAGCTCATAGAGATGACAGCCAATGTACGACCATGGAAGCAGCCACAACAAGAAACGATGATAGCCTGCATATGCCCAATTTTTAACTCCCACAAAAAAAAAAAAA